>NC_084625.1:39551054-39733554 GCF_033978795.1 Nerophis ophidion
CCGAGGGTGGACGCTCCCCTTTCCTCTCCCTTATTTCTCCTGCTTGCTTCTTTGTTTTGTCTTGTCTTAACTTTCTTGTTGCCTCTTTTTGCACGGATCTCCAAATCTAAACATTGGAACTATTTAACTGGCCTCAACAAAATTGACAAGATCTGGGGTTCGGGGGAACCTGCTGTCGTGAGGAAGCGGTTGTTGCTGGACAAACGACGGACTCTTGGGAAAAGGAGGGCCTGGTGACCCTTTTCTGTCGAGGACGTGAAGATATCTACCTATTCGGAATTTATGACAACAGAACATCTGCTGATTGGAGTAAGCGTTGCTCTGGTTTGTCGACAAATTGGAAGTTGCTGGCAGTCTTCAAAGTACCCCAAAGCTGCCACAAATGATTGGAGGGTGCGGGAAGAACTGTGGATTACATCGAACTGTCTACCCCGCAGTTTTTTAGGACCAGTCATAGACAATTTTAGAGTGAAAAGCAATTTTTATTTTCACTCGCATACAAATCATTTTAACTTGGATTTTTTTCCCTGGCTTCGAGACTCTCCCAAAGATCACTGCAGGAAGACACAACAAACTCCCTTCTTGTCTCTCATGGACACACACCTGTTGTTGTGAACTTTGGACTAGCGACGGCAAATACATCAAGGCCGCGGAACAGAGATACACTGTGGGCTTATACACACACACACATCCACAAAAAAAATATACGCCACACATACACCCTCCTGTCCCCCAATCCAACGCCCTCGACGCAAATCCCCTAGGGGTGATGAATGGATGGTCAGCGCCTGAGAGCTGCGACCTACCACCATGACCTTGAACTACCTTCCCTCTGTTGCTAGATATCTCGAGATGTACGTTGTAATATATATATGTGCTTTGCTATGAAGGTTTTTTTCTCTCTCCAGACTGGGCCCCCTTAGGAGCCCAGTCTAGATTGTATTTTTTTACTCATCCTTCCCCAGTGTTTACCTTTTTCTCATCTTTTACGGGGCGCCTTATGGCGATCCATCAGCGTTCTTGTTCTGTAACCCTGTAGACTGTTTGTTTGTCTAATCTTGAACAGGTTTGTGCTGAAAACAAAGTTTCGTTGTACTTGTTGCAATGACAATAAAGACCTACCTACTTACCTACCTAAAGCTGGTCTTGTAAACAATCCTACTGTGTTTGAATCCCCTGCTGGAGATGTGTGAGGTTAATATGCACATTTTTATTTCAATTATCGTATTTTCCCGACCATAGGGCGCCACGGATTCGTGAACGGGTCTATTTTCATACGAAAGGCACATTAAAGGGGTCATATTATGTTTTTCTAAATTTAAAAGACTTCCTTGTGTTCTACATAACATGTAATGCTAGTTCTTTCGTCAAAAGGTTGCATAGATTACCCAATTTTTCGGACTAAAAGACGCACTTGAAAATTCCTCCATTTTCTAAAAACTCGACAGTGCGCTTCATAACCATAGCCTAATATACGGAATAATGTTGGTTGTGTTTACTGACCTCAAAGTTATTTTATTTGGTACAGGGTGTAATTTTAAGTGTAACCAGTTTATGGCAGTCACACATGAGAGATACTGTACGTGTAGACTGCAATATGACTCAAGTAAACAACACCAAAATCTTATATGTGTCAAGCTGTGACATGGATTTGGATTGTTTCTTCGACGCAGAAGATGATTAGCACGAGCAGGACGTGACTGAGTACATATTTTATTTATTTAACACTATAACTAATAAGACAAACAAAAGGCACGCACGAGGGCGGAAGTACAAAACAAAAGACTAGCATAAATGCTGCAAACTACAAACATGAAACAAAAACACTTGCTCGATTGGCATGAATAATAATGAACTATAAACAAAACTAGCACAATGGCATGAATACAAAAACTTACACGGCATGAAACTATGGACGAGGGCATGAAGGAGGTGCAGCATGGGTAGCGTGTGTGAAGATCCCAGGACGAAGACAGAAAACGAAGGACTTAA
This sequence comes from Nerophis ophidion, assembly GCF_033978795.1. Taxonomy (NCBI): domain Eukaryota; kingdom Metazoa; phylum Chordata; class Actinopteri; order Syngnathiformes; family Syngnathidae; genus Nerophis; species Nerophis ophidion. Next base: position 39,553,047 of record NC_084625.1, read on the forward strand.
ATAGTAGCTGTGATGATTAGTGAAAACAGGTGTGAGGCTGAGGACAGGGACGTGACATGACAGGTGAAAACTAATGGTTTGGCATGGAGACGAAAACAAACCAGGAAGTGCCAAGACAGAACTAAATGTCCAAAAAACTAAACACAACCTGACCAAACATGGAATAAATCCAAAACACAATCTTACAGGCGTGACAATATGTTCCATTGAGAATACAGAAATTTGCACACGGCGCTCAAAAAACCATCAACATGTTTCAGTACGACTTTGGTAAGCTATGAAGCCGCACTGCTTGATGGATTATACTGTGCTTCAACATACAAGTATTATTATGGTGTGTGTATAAGGTAAGACATATCATCTGGCGTTTTGTTTCTCAATATTATTCAAAAGTAACTTTTCTTACCTTCTGTTACCTGCTGATCTGTATTTGGGATCTGCATAACTCCTGAAAATTTTCGCGCTTCCTCCTTAGTAGGCCGTGCTGATCCCATAATCTTTTTCTCTATCTTCTTGTTATGGGACATCCATCCTCCGCTTTTGCCATTTGTATTGTAAAGTAGTGTAAAGTTCTTACTTATATCTGTCAGTAAACTCGCCATGAAAGCGCTAAAACATACCGGTGTAGTGAGTTTACATTATTCACCCAAGGAACTTTAGTTATTAGAGAGTTCCGGTTGGACGTTTTTTCACGGGACACATTTCCGGCGTTGTTGTTGCAACGAGTGAGCCATGAATGAGGAGACGCTGCTTTTTTTTTTTTAAGTAAATGTCATTGAAACAGTTAGCTCCATCTTTTGACACTTCTTCCACTCCCGTCCTTGCACGCTACACCACTACAACAAAGAGGAAGAGGAGAAGACGCTGTCGAAGGTGAGCCACGTAAACAAGACTGCCCACAAAATTGCACATCCAGAAGCGACTGTCAGAAAGCGGCTTTAATATGGTCTGTAAGACATAATCTATGCAACATTTTGACCAAAGACAACGTTGGATTTATTCGTCCATAACGCATTTGATTGACATAACGAGTGTGGTCATGGCACTATTGAGAAAAAGCGCAAGTTTGTTTGCAGTTGATTTCCTGTTACAAATATTAATCTCATCTCCAATTCATTGTTTTTTATACTGTGAAGTTCATATGTTGTCTCATTCTTTAGCAATAGATGTCCCTGTTGTTCTGCAATGTTTGCTAGCAATACCAAGTATATGTTTTTGAGCCTACGATAGATTTATTCATATAGTTCATTAATACTAAGTGTATTTTCTTGATGCTAACTAATATCACCAAAGTTGATATCCCTGCTTCCGCCATCCTATTCCCACTGTCCTTGGGCCAGACACTTTACCCACCTACTCCCAGTTCCACCCACACTGGTTTAAATGTAACTTAGAAATCAGGTTTCACTATGTAAAGCGCTTTGAGTAATGAGAGAAAAAGCGCTATATAAATATAATTCACTTCACTTTACATATATTCATCCATCCCATCCATTTCCTACCGCTTATTCCCTTTTGGGGTCGCAGGGGGCGCTGGCGCCTATCTCAGCTACAATCGGGCGGAAGGCGGCGTACACCCTGGACAAGTCGCCAGCTCATCGCAGGGCCAACACAGATAGACAGACAACATTCACACTCACATTCACACACTAGGGCCAATTTAGTGTTGCCAATCTACCTATCCCCAGGTGCATGTCTTTGGAAGTGGGAGGAAGCCGGAGTACCCGGAGGGAACCCACGCATTCACGGGGAGAACATGCAAACTCCACACAGAAAGATTCTGAGCCTGGGATTGAACCCAGGACTGCAGGACCTTCGTATTGTGAGGCAGACGCACTAACCCCTCTTCCACCGTGAAGCCACTTTACAAATATATATATATATATATATATATATATATACACACATATACATATATATATGTATATATGTATATATATACATATATATTAATGTATATGTATATATACATGTATGTATATATGTATGTATATATATGTATGTATAAATATATGTATGTATATATATATATATATATGTATATATATGTGTATATATATATATATGTTCATCCATCCATCCATCATCTTCCGCTTATCCGAGGTCGGGTCGCGGGGGCAGCAGCCTAAGAAGGGAAGCCCAGACTTCCCTATCTCCAGCCACTTCGTCTAGCTCTTCCTGGGGGATCCCGAGGCGTTCCCAGGCCTGCCGGGAGACATAGTCTTCCCAACGTGTCATGGGTCTTCCCCGTGGCCTCCTACCAGCTGGACGTGCCCTAAACACCTCCCTAGGGAGGCGTTTGGGTGGCATCCTGACCAGATGCCCGAACCACCTCATCTGGCTCCTCTCGATGTGAAGGAGCAGCGGCTTTACTTTGAGTTCCTCCCGGATGGCAGAGCTTCTCACCCTATCTCTAAGGGAGAGCCCCGCCACCCGGCGGAGGAAACTCATTTCGGCCGCTTGTACCCATGATCTTATCCTTTCGGTCATGACCCAAAGCTCATGACCATAGGTGAGGATGGGAACATAGATCGACCGGTAAATTGAGAGCTTTGCCTTCCGGCTCAGCTCCTTCTTCACCACAACGGATCGATACAACGTCCGCATTACTGAAGACGCCGCACCGATCCGCCTGTCGATCTCACGATCCACTCTTCCCCCACTCGTGAACAAGACTCCTAGGTACTTGAACTCCTCCACTTGGGGCAGGGTCTCCTCCCCAACCCGGAGATGGCACTCCACCCTTTTCCGGGCGAGAACCATGGACTCGGACTTGGAGGTGCTGATTCTCATTCCGGTCGCTTCACACTCGGCTGCGAAACGATCCAGTGAGAGCTGAAGATCTCGGTCAGATGAAGCCATCAGGACTACATCATCTGCAAAAAGCAGAGACCTAATCCCGTGGCCACCAAACCGGATCCCCTCAACGCCTTGGCTGCGCCTAGAAATTCTGTCCATAAAAGTTATGAACGGAATCGGTGAAAAAGGACAGCCTTGGCGGAGTCCAACCCTCACTGGAAACGTGTCCGACTTATTGCCAGCAATGCGGACCAAGCTCTGACACTGATCGTACAGGGAGCGGACTGCCACAATAAGACAGTCCGGTACCCCATACTCTCTGAGCACTCCCCACAGGACTCCCCGAGGGACACGGTCGAATGCCTTCTCCAAGTCCACAAAGCACATGTAGACTGGTTGGGCAAACTCCCATGCACCCTCAAGAACCTTGCCGAGAGTATAGAGCTGGTCCACAGTTCCACGACCAGGACGAAAACCACACTGTTCCACCTGAATCCGAGGTTCGACTATCCGCCGAAGCCTCCTCTCCAGTACACCTGAATAAACCTTATATGTTCATATATGTGTATATATATATATATATGTATATATTAAGGGTGGGCAAATTAATGCGTTAATTACGAGTTAACTCATCAATCTATTAACGCCGACAATTATTTTATCGCACATTTGCGTATGTTGTTTACATGCTTTTATTTTGTTAACTCCTTTTCTTAACAAGATGGCGTCGCCCGCGACGTCGAGGGGCTCTTGGTAAAGATTAGATTAGATTAGATAGTACTTGGAACATTTGGCAAAAATACCGGACAATTCTGCAAATTTCATGGCTGGCTTACAGCGTGGTCACTCCGGGATCACTTACGACCGCCAGACAATTCTGGATGTGGATAGATCGGCCCGTTTTGGACTGAATGACGCGTGCTTGCTAGACCTGCTAGCTAGCATGGGAATACTTTGCCGGCTACATCCAGCGGCCTGTGAAGCAGCGGAGTATATGTGTTGTCTGTCTATTTATGAATAATGCAGACGAAGAGTGTTGGCTGAGTTCTTAATGTTTGCTTTCAGAGCGTGCATATCACAACATACAAGATGCCGTCATGGCGACACAACCTATACCGGGCTACCGCGCATGCTGGTCACTCCTGTTGCATGCTGGGTAGGGTAGTTCTTTTTTCCCTGGCTCATAACATCACCATATAGTACCAGGTATATGCGTTCAGTTTATCAAAGCACCAAGCAAACAATCGGAAAATTCCCATCATATCAATTCCTAGATATGGTCATAATTATTTTAAGTGCACTACGCAGAATAAACAAAACATTATTAATATTGCTACAACGGATGATTTGATCAAAAATTCCCTAAAACAGCCCACTACCTATAATATAGGTTTTTTAAACATAAGATCACTGATAAAAAAAAAATTTCTGCTGTTACCTCAGAAATTGCCTGTTCAGATGTTATGATTGTGGCTCAGAGATTTGTATGTAGATTATATTTATTTTCCATAACAAACAGGATAACTTAAATACCCTGGCAGTGGCAATACGCTTAAATGTTTGTATTTACATTTTTTGAGTTAATTTTCATAAAATATGCTATTTAATTGCTACTGTTTAACAAGGACTGATTTAAATTGTGTTTGCACAACAAATGTTTTGGCGCTTTTGTTCATGTGGGAGAATATTCCAATAAAGGTGCACTACACACTACTTTTGAATTCATTATTGGGCTTTGCGTATACAATGCAGTTAATCGCGATTAATCGGAGAAATAGTGCGATTAACTTCAATTAAATGTTTTAATCGTTGCCCAGCCCTAATATATATATATATATATATATATATATATATATATATGTGTGTGTATATATGTGTATATATGTACATATTTGTATATTTATATATATATATATGTATGTATGTATATATTTGTATATATATATATATATATATATATATGTATATATATATGTATATGTATATATATGTATATGTGTATATATATATGCATACATATATATATATATATATGTATATGTATATATATACATATATATATATATATATATATATATATATATATATATATATATATATATATATATATATATATATATATATATATATAGGTTGATTGGCAACACTAAAATTGACCCTAGTGTGTGAATGTGAGTGTGAATGTTGTCTGTCTATCTGTGTTGGCCCTGCGATGAGGTGGCGACTTGTCCAGGGTGTACCCTGCCTTCCGCCCGATTGTAGCTGAGATAGGCGCCAGCGCCCCCCGCGACCCCGAAAGGGAATAAGCGGTAGAAAATGGATGGATGGATATATATATATATGTATATATACATATATATATATATATATATTTATATATTCTATATATGTATATTCTACTTCCATAATTAGGAGGCCTCTTAAGTCAGCGTCGTTGGTCAGACGTGGCTGGTTTGTTGGGCTTTGTTCATGCTTAGCAAAGTTATTTCTACAGTAAATGATTTATCCATCCATCCATTTTCTGCCGCTTATTCCCTTTCGGGGTCGCGGGGGGCGCTGGCGCCTATCTCAGCTACAATCGGGCAGAAGGCGGGGTACACCCTGGACAAGTCGCCAGCTCATCGCAGGGCCAACACAGATAGACAGACAACATTCACACTCACATTCACACACTAGGGCCAATTTAGTGTTGCCAATCAACCTATCCCCAGGTGCATGTCTTTGGAAGTGGGAGGAAGCCGGAGTACCCGGAGGGAACCCACGCATTCACGGGGAGAACATGCAAACTCCACACAGAAAGACCCCGAGCCTGGATTCGAACCCAGGACTGCAGGACCTTCGTATTGTGAGGCAGACGCACTAACCCCTCTGCCACCGTGAAGCCGTAAATGATTTATGTCCTAATTTAAAAAAAATATATATTACAAAGCTGTGTTATTATAGTCCACACATTTTCAATTATAAAAGTATATTACTTTTTATAACTTTCATCACTAACCATTAGAACAAGTTTGTGTGTGTGTATGTGTGTGTGCGTGTGTTTGTGTGTGTGTTTGTGTCCAATCGCTGTAAGCCCGGAGCACCGTGGTCCTCGTTCATGCAGAGCCAGCATAGTCCTCACTTGGGATGAATACCAGAACTTGTGAGTGTCTCGCACACTTGCTGTGCCTGGAACAATTTTGCTCCGGTAATGAGACTCCTAACCCATCGAGAGTATTCTCAGTGTGATTCTTCAAAGAATATGTTACGCGCTATTGGAGTTTTTATTTATATTTTTAATTCCATCATGTGTGCATCATCTGAAAAAAAATATGAAAAGGAAAATAATGAAAACAAGCAAATGTGGCTTTTTTTTCCTGTTTATTTGAGGAGTCTTCCTCCATAAAGAGAAGTGAGGCCGCATGTGACGCACACGGGCACACACAACCAAGCACACGTACCTCAACCCTCACAAACTAGGTCAACAAAAGGTAGCATCGTTTGGTATGAATCATAACCTAGCATCGGAGGAGCAATTGTCAAACAGATCAATATGAAGCATGACTGGCTGGTCCGACTCAAACACTTATCTATTTTTACTGGTCACATTAAAGGGGAACATTATCACCAGACCTATGTAAGCGTCAATATATACCTTGATGTTGCAGAAAAAAGACCATATGTTTTTTTAACCGAATTCCGAACTCTAAAAGGGTGAATTTGGCGATTTAAACGCCTTTCAATTGTTCGCCTGTCGGAGCAATGACCCTTCACTCGTGAGGTCACATCGTGAAGCGACCCGCCATTTTCTCAAACACATTACACACACCAAGTCGAATCAGCTCTGTTATTCTCCGTTTTTTTTACTGTTTTCCGGTACTTTGGAGACATCGTGCCTCGTCAGTGTGTTGTCGGAGGGTGTAACAACACGATCAGACGGATTCAAGTTGTCTTACGTGGAGTGTGCATCGATTAGCACGGCATGCTAATCGATGCTAACATTGCAGAAATGGCAAGAATGTGTGGATATCCTGCGACACTCAAAGCAGATGCATTTCCAACGATAAAGTCAACGAAATCACAAAGGTGAGTTTTGTTGATGTTATTGACTTATGTGCCAATTATGTGCTAATCAGACATATTTGGTCACGGCACGACTGCCAGCTAATCGATGCTAACATGCTATTTAGGCTAGCTGTATATACATTTGTAGCTATATTTGCAACCAGCCTTTCCCTCCACCCACATTTAATGCCAAAAAAACACTTACCAATCGACGGATTTAAGTTGCTCCAGTGGTCAAAAGATGCAATCGTTGGTTGGAATGCGATCGCCAAATAGCTTCAATAGCTATTCGCTCAATAGCTTCAGTTTCTTCTTCAATTTTGTTTTCGCTATCTGCCTCCACACTCCAACCATCCGTTTCAATACATGCGTAATCTGTTGAATCGCTTAAACCGCTGAAATCCGAGTCTGAATCTGAGCTAATGTCTGTATATCTTGCTGTTCTATCCGCCATGTTTGTTTGTATTGGCATCACTATGTGACGTCACAGGAAAATGGACGGGTGGATTTACAGATAGCGAAAATCAGGCACTTTAAAGCCTTTTTTCGGGATATTCCATGATGGGTAAAATTTTTAAAAAAACTTCGAAAAATAAAATAGGCCACTGGGAACTGATTTTTTTTTTTTTTTTTATTGATTTTAACCCTTCTGAAATTGTGCTAATGTTCCCCTTTAACATCCAACTTAGAGTCTGATCTACTAAAAATTGAATTAAAAGTATTAAATAGTGTGTACAAATTGGTGTTGTCCCGATACCAACATTTTGGTACCAGTGCCAAAATGATATCGATACTTTTCGGTACTTTTTGATACTTTTCTAAATAAAGGGGACCACAAAAAAAATGGCATTATTGGCTTTATTTTAACAAAAATGTTTACGGTACATTAAAAACCTCTAAAGTCCTTATTGGCCACATACGTGGACAACACCTTTTAGCTCTTATTTTCAAAATTATGTACACTACTGAATTGGGGTCTTTTGGCCACTTATGTAGACTCTTATACTGCCATCTGGTGATGTCAGAAGAGTATAACATACAATGGAATTCGAAAAAAAAGTTTAAAAATAACACTACACATGAAGTACACATTTGTGTACTTATGGACTAAGTATATCATATCCAAATATGATGTTTAGTTTTTATTCTAATTATCGTCCAATAAGCCCAAATAGCTTGGGCCTTAAGAGGTTAAACATATGTTTCTTATTGCAAGTTTGTCCTTAAATAAAATATTGAACATACAAGACAACTTGTGTTTTAGTAGTAAGTAAGCAAACAAAAGCTCCTAATTTAGTTGTTAACATTTGCGGTAACACATTGTGTCATTTTTTATTCTCATATTTTGTAAAAATTATTAAGGACAAGTGGTAGAAAAATAATTATCAATCCACTTGTGTAATTTACTGTTAATATCTGCTTACTTTCTTTTTTAACATGTTCTATCTACACTTCTGTTAGAATGTAATAATCACTTATTCCTCTGTTGTTTGGATGCTTTACATTAGTTTTGGATGATACCACAAACTTGTATATCAATCCGATACCAAGTACTTACAGGATCATACATTGGTCATATCTTAAGTCCTCATGTGCCCAGGGACATATTTCCTGAATTTATAAACATAACAGGAATTTGAAAAAAAACGAAAAAAGTTTTTGTAAGGCTAAAAAATATCGATTTAATCATAGTAGTATCGTCTAGATACGCTCTTGTACTTGGTATCATTACAGTGGATTTCAGGTGTAGATCCACCAATGGCGTTTGTTTACATTCAGGTACGGCGTCATTAGCGGTGAGTAGTGTGTAGTGAAGCATGTTTAGCTATTCCTTGTCTTGAAGGGATGATACTTGTAAGAAACTTACTTTATTTGTCGCCATGGAAGCGAGGATTTGTGATTTAAAAGTAGCTACAACACTGCAGCTAGCTAGCCATGTCTTAAAGCACCGTCTTCCTGTGGGCGTTTCAGTGTTATAGCTTCACCTTTTGCCTTAGTTTTTAAGCCAAAATGCGTCCATTCTCCCTTTTCTGTCTACACACTCTGTCTGCTTGTAAGTACTCTGTGAATGTGTGCTGCCGAACATGCTCATCTTCTCGTAAACCAGCAATGTCACAACCTGACGACCGTGGTAGGGTGGGGGACCTGTACTTTGTTAGAAATGGTATAGTACCGAGTCTGGGCTGCTTGCTCCAATACAAAGACCCTAAAGCTGGGGTCACCAAACTACGACCCGCGGGCCGAACACGGCCCGCCAGCGTCCAAAATCCGCCCCGCGGAAAGTCCCGAGTTAAAAAAAAAAAAATAATTACATTATTTTAATTTTAATTTCAATTTTTTTAAAAGCTGTCCTTTCTAATCCATTTTACTCTCCTAGCCGCTCAGGCAAATATCATATTGTCGAAATATGCATTTTCCTATCGATAACATGACATCATCAGCGGCAAGTGCGCGCTCTTTCAGTTCAGTCAATTAGTGCGCGAGGAATATATATATATATATATATATATATATATATATATATATATATATATATATATATATATATATACATACATACATACATACATACATACATACATATATACATACATACATATATATATATATATATATATGTATATATATATATATATATATATGTGTAGGTGTGGGAAAAATCACAAGACTACTTCATCTCTACAGAACTGTTTCATGAGGGTTTCCCTCAATCATCAGAAGATTTTAATGGAAGCATTCACATCCAATGGTTTATATAGGGCACAGAGTGGGTGGGTACAGGCAGGTGTAGGGTGTGGTGATTGGCTCATGTGTTACCTAGGAGGTTAGGTTTCCGTCTGTGGCGGCATGTTGAAATGATTTCACTGCGCTTGTTGAGAGATGACAGGTCTGGATGATATATAATAAAGAATTCCTCTTTTAAGCATAGGTTGCATCTTTTATTACCACTGTTGTAAGGTGTGCAGGATGCAAGAATCTGCCATGTTATTGAATATTCAACATTATTGTATTTGAGGTTCCAAATGTGCTTGCTGAGTTCTATAGAATTCCGCAAAGGAATTGCGCTCTGCCACGGTATCAAGCACTATTCTCTGGATAATCCAATCAAGATATATATATATATATATATATATATATATATATATATATATATATATATATATATATATATATATATATATATATATATATATATATATATATATATATCCTTCCAAAGACATGCACCTGGGGATAGGTTGATTGGCAACACTAAATTGGCCCTAGTGTTTGAATGAGAGTGTGAATGTTGTCTGTCTATCTGTGTTGGCCCTGTGATGAGGTGGCGACTTGTCCAGGGTGTACCCCGCCTTCCGCCCGATTGTAGCTGAGATAGGCGCCAGCGCCCCCCCGCGACCCCAAAAGGGAATAAGTGGTAGAAAATGGATGGATGGATATATATATATATATATACGCAGCCCGGCCCCCCGCCAAATTATTTTAACCCAATGTGGCCCCCGATTCAAAAAGTTTGGGGACCCCCGCCCTAAAGTGCTTGTGAGCGACGTCATTCGGTTGGAAAGTAACTGAATGTGAAATGGAAGTTTACCAGAGAAAATGTGAAACACACTCAAGGCGATAAAGCAAGTGACACGAAGACCTAAAAAAGCTGCGCGAGCACAATCCCCGTTGTGGATGTCAAACATTCACACACACACACACGCACACACACACACACACACACACACACACACACACACACACACACACACACACACACACACACACACACACATTAATCCAGCTGTGTGCTCAGTAATGCGAGGCATGATGAGAGCAAGTCAGCGAGAGAAATAGAGAGAAAGAAATGGACAGTCGTTATGTGGAATAGTAATTAGAAGAATCACAGACTGCGAGTGGTTGAAAACATACATAATAGTATGAATAAATTCTTAACAGTCATATCAGTCTTCATAATATTATTTTTAGTGACTTTATTTCGGTGTTACACACAAGAGTAATACTCGCCATTTTTAGGGGTGTATTTTGTAGCGTCCCGGAAGAGTTAGTGCTGCAAGGGAGTCTGGGTATTTGTTCTGTTGTGTTACGGTGCGGATGTTTTTGTTGTGATCCGATGGTCGGATCATCACCATATTGTTATTTTTGTTCCATTTTTATGTCACTCTGCGGTTTGACATGCTTAGTTCCTGTTTTGTTCGTTTCCATGGTCACTCATTAGTTTCAGCTGCTACTCTCGTTTCCAGCACACCTGTCTTCACTAATCACCACGCTTTATAAGCCAGCCTTTTCTGTTCACTCATTGTCGGATCTTAGTTTGTTCTCATGCAACTGCTTACGACTTGTCTCTCACTCTCTATCTCGCTAGCTCTCACGCTAAACTCTATTTTTATTCCTAGCTTTCATGCTAGTTGTTTTGTTTTTTTCTCTTTGTGGCAAGGGTTTGTGTTTCGGTTAGTTTGACGTAGCTTTTAATGCTAACACTTTTATTTGCCTTTTCTATTTGTACCAGTGTTTTTGTTCATAGTTCCTTTTGTTTAATAAATCCCTTAGTTCTTACCTTTTGCTGTGTTCTTGCTGACACATCCACGGAGGACCAAATCCGGCAACAATATGCCACAGAAGTCTAACAGTTCTCACGAAATGTGTTTTTTTATTTTTGTTTGGTGTGGGTTCACAGTGTGGCGCATATTTGTAACAGTGTTAAAAGTGTTTATACGGCCACCCTCAGTGCGACATGTATGGCTGTTGACCAAGTATGCTTGCATTCACTTGTGTGTGTGTGTAAAAGTCACATATATTATGTAATTGGACCGGCACCCTGTTTGTATGTAAGGCACGCCCCCAATATTGTTGTTCGGGAGAATGGTTGCCCCGGGGGGTTTTCGGCAGGGGGCACTGAAGCTCGGGAGTCCCCCGGGAAAATGGGGAGGGTTGGCAAGTATGACTAGAAGCCGTGAAAGGGCGGGATGTACTGTGTAAAATACATTAGTGTAAGTATTATAAACAGCCACTTTAAGTCATCCAGCAGCTATAAAATTATAAAATGTAATTGCTAAATAGACAATATGTCTTTTTTTTTTCTGACAGTCCAAATATGTAGAGAGGCAGTTTAAGTATTCTCTCTTCGCCGTTTTTCTTTGAAGTGCACTTTCCTTCTTTCTTACACCCATTTATACGTAACTGTGCCAAACGTGCTAAATATAGACACAAAAACAGCGGCCTCAAACACTTTCAGGTTCAGACGCTTAATGATTGTATTTGCATTTCCTCCTCCCAGTATTGGGCGTTGTAATATTCAGCATATATTCTGCATATTCATGAAGACAAATGCACTGAATGGATTGCGTGAACTATTTTGGTCATTTGACTGTCATGATCCGTGGTCCGGATCATGTTTTGTTTAGTTATGTTCGGTTAGTTTTGGACTCCCTTAGTCTGTTTTGTGCACTTTGGGTGTTTGTTTTGGTTACCATGGGTGCTAATGGGTTTTCACCTGTCTCTGATTAGTGTTCTGCAGGTTCACCTGCTGTTGAGCACTAATCAGAGAGCTATTTATTCACGTTGCTCGCCACAGTCGGTGTGGGTTCATAGTTTTGCGGGATGCAACTGTCACTTTGGTGTATTCCTGTTCTTGATTCTGTGCTAAGTTGTCACCTTAACTTTCTGTGCGATCGGCACGTATTTCCTTTGTATGTATCTGTCTTTTTGGTACTTGTATGATTAATAATTCATCTCCTACCTCACGCTGTCGTCCGGAGCTGTCCGTCTTGTATTCCGGGAGAACAAACCTCAGACACAATCCTCTGCACGATCTTTGTTGATCAGCTCAAGTTTGCACATGATTGAAAACACGCAAACCTTAGTCCAGGGTTCGCCAACCCAAAATATCGGAAGAGCCATATTGGACCAAAAATAGAAAAAAAAAAATTCTGTCTGGAGCCGCAATAAATTAAAACCCTTATAAATAATCTACGATTTGACTCCCTCAAATGGCTTTGATACAATCAGGAACAGGCTGTTCTGAAGAAACTCCCCCGAGGACTCCTCAAAGATGGACGCTTTTTACCTTTCTTTTCGTCAACAACACCTGGTGTCGAACTTTGAGATCGGCCTCAGTACATAAAAAACATTTCATCATCTCTCCCAAGCTAATTGGGTATACATGCACACACGGCCCCCCACCCTCGAATCAACGCCTTCACCACCGCTTACTTCCTCTGGGGTTGTGGATGGCTGAGCAACGCTACACAGCGGCGCGGGCCTCCTCAAACCCACCCCTCCCTCTGTTGTAAGTTGGTGTACTATGTACTATGTTTAATGTGTGCCATGCTATTTGAAGTTTTTTTTCCCCTGGACTCAGTCTGGACCCTTCCTGAGGGTAAAGCCTTAGACTGAAAAAATGTTTCAGTCCACCCCCTCTCCCAATGTCACCCTTTTCTCACCTTTGTAAGTGGCGGTGGAAGCCGCCAGACCCGTCAGCGATCCTGTTCTGTCTCCCTGTAATGTTTGTCTGATCTTGAATGGGATTGTGCTGAAAATTTAAATTTTCCTGAAGGAACTCTCCTGAAGGAATAAATAAAGTACTATCTAATCTAAATAAGTGTTATAATGAAGGCAACACATGATGTAAGTGTCTATATTAGCTATATTAGCTTACTATCAAAGGTTGACACAAATCTTCGTTGACAGAAATGTTGCAATTAAATTGTTAAATGCAACACATTTTTGAAACATTGGAAATCATTAGTAAAATGGAGGCTTCTCACAGGATGAGATAACTTCTGGAAATTACTGGCTCAGGATGGCCAAAAGTATAGATGTGTCCAAGTTAAAGGAAACGGCAGGTTGTCTTCTTCTAATGGATTTATTACAATCTTTGCAAGCTGGGTAACATTTGCTGTGGTCTGGAACAACATGGCACACAAACAACTATGAGAAATGCAGCCAATATTACATACAGATAATGTCTCATGAGACATGCAAATATAAATTAAATACACAGAGGACACAAGTGAAGAAAGTTATTTAGGCTCAAATATATCTACAAACGAGGCATAATGACGCAATACGTACATACAGCTAGCCCTAATAGCATGTTAGCCTCGATTAGCTTGCAGTCATGGATTGACCAACTATGTCTGATAAGCACTTCAATAAAATCAACAAAGCAACAACATAACATTTGCTGTGGTCTGGAACAAAATTACACACAATCAGAAGTGCAGCCAATATTACATATAGATAATGTGTCATAGAACATGCAAATATAAATTAAATACACAGAAAACATAAGTAAAATAAATTAAATGAGCCCAATTATACCTGCAAATGAGGCATAATGATGCAATATGTATACACAGCTAGCCTAAATAGCATGTTAGCATCGATTAGCTTGCGGTCATGAATTAACCAAATCAATAAAATCAACAAAGCTCACCTTTGTGCATTCACTCACAGCATAAAACGTTTGGTGGACAAAATGAGACAAAGAAGGAGTGGCCTAAAACCCGTCTTTCTGTGGCAGCATCGGAGAAAGTTGTACATGTAAACAAGCTACGATGGATGGATAGTTGAAATTAGTAGGACAAAATCCTGCCATCAGTAAATTATGTATAATGGAAACAGTGGGATTTCTTACAATTACGAATGTTTGTGTCATGTTTGTTCTCCTACAGGAAATATATTAAAGCAATAAATATATATATATATATATATATATATTTTTTTTTTTTTTTTTTTTTTTTTCCTTCTCCTTTTTCCATTTTCACACAACTTTGAAAGAGGTCCAGGGAGCCACTAGGGCGGAGCTAAAGTCTAGAGCTGCGGGTTGCTGACCCTCGCCTTAGCCAATCCAACTCGTGGAGTGCAGTAGTCCTCAGGGTAGATTGGAAGGAAACACGTCTGGTGCCGGGGAATGACCAAACTAAAGCTACAGCTCAATAATTGTTTGAGAAAAAGGTGCGATGAGGATCACCGGAAATTGGTGGGAGGAGAAACCATAATAGAAGGTACAAAAATACTACAGTGTGAAAGAAGAAAAAGGGGGCGGACAGAAACGGTGATAATCCTTGGCCTGGTAAAGCAAATCCCGGATAAAAAAAGTTTAAAAAAAACAACTATTCTTTTATGAACTATCTGGAACATCCTTATGCTGTCTTTAAATTGAAGTGGAGTGTTAATTGTTCTTGGAGACACCTAGTGGCCATAATAATGTCTGAAGTTAAGCTTGTGGAACAATTGTTACTGGATACTTTCTAATACGTTTCTGCCTTGGAGGCTTTGTATACAAGTAATATGCAACTATAATCATTTGAGACTTGTATATACTGCAATATTGTTTACTAAAAGACATAAGTTACATATGTCTAGCTTGTGTGCTAATGTGTGCTTAGCTGTTGTGTAGCGACTTGTTCCTAGTAACTTGTGTGCTATTGTGTGCTTAGCTGTTGTGTAGCGACGTGTTCCTAGTAGCCTATAGCCTACCATGTTTACCTTTTTGTAAATGACTTGCCTAAAATACAAAAAGAGGCCAACCTTGTGTGGTTAACGTTGAACATTTAGATGTTTTGTTTTTGCTGATATTAGACCGATTTCCGATATCAACAACATATTTGGACACCTCAGGTTCCCTCCATCCATCCATTTCCTACCGCTTGTCCTTTTTGAGGTCGCGGGGGGTGCTGGAGCCTATCTCGGCTACAATCAGGCAGAAGGCCGGGTACACCCTGGACAAGTCGCCACCTCATCGCAGGGCCGACACAGATAGACAGACAGCATTCACACTCACATTCACACACTGGGGCCAATTTTAGTGTTACACGTCAAGTTAATACAGAATATTTGGTTGTAAATGTTTATTTAATCTTCTCTTATGAGACCTGAATTTTAAACACAATGCTTACAGTGGGTATTTGCATATAAAAAATAAACATCTTAAGTATACCGCAAACTTGAAAATAAAAATGCTCTTCATGACCGTAATTAGGGCTGGGCGATATATCGATATACTCGATTTATCGCAGGTTTGTCTCTGTGTGATATAGAAAATGACTATATCGTGATATCCGAGTATACGTTCTCACGCAGTTGCTTTTAGCTGCGGGCATTACAATACAAGCTCTTCTCACTCTTTCTTGTCTCCTTTTATACAGACAGCAAGCGCACCTTCTTACATACGTCACATACACCGTCAAACGCCCACGCGGAGAAGAGAGGTAACAGCATGGGTAACTTTAGCTGCCCGTAAGTGATTATAATACGGACTTTCGATCCCTCAGGCGGAGCCGTGCGAGTGGTAAAACGAGAGAAAGAAGGTGCGAATGAAGTAAGAATTAATTCCCAAGAAAAACAGCAGGGGGTCCATCGTCTGGCGGTGGTTTGGCTTCAAGCGGGAATATGTCGAACAGAAAAACGGAATTTGTCAAGTGTGGGGCAATAGCGTTGCTACAAAAAGTAGCAATACTGCTAATATGTTGCATCATTTGAAAAGTCACCCACTAGAGAATGAAGAGTGCTTACTCCGCATGTCAACATCTCCGTTCAGTGCCACACGCCCACACCATCAAAATGCCGAGGCAAACATTTCTACATCAACAACGTATGAAAGAAATAGTCAACAACAGAATTGAATAACGTCCATATTAACTTACCAAATAGCAAAGGACGAACACTGTTTGATTTCCTATTATGCAGCTCATTTTTATTTGACACTTATTGAAATATTTTGTGTGACATCATGCACAAAAGTGCACTTTATTTTTTTTAAACTGTTGTAGTGGCGTTCTGTACAAAAAAAGTGCACTTTAATTAAGTAGGGGTGTAACGGTACACAAAAACCCGGTTTAGAGGTCACGGTTCGGTTCATTTTCGGTACAGTAAGAAAACAACAAAATATAACATTCTTGGTTATTTATTTACCAAATTTGTAAACAATGGCTTTATCCTTTTAACATTGGGAACACTATAATAATTCTGCCCACATTAATCAACATTAAAATGCCTGAAGTTGTTGCTCGGATTAAATAAAATGACAAAACTTTTCTTCTACATATAAAAAGTGCGACATTAAACAGTTTCAAGTTAACTCCTCATGCTAAATTTATTACAGCATTTGGGAAGCCTGTAGTTGATATTTATTATGTAAATGTTATATTTTTGTCAACATGTGATAGCAGGGACCCTGCCATTCATACTAGGCTGCCACATTACTAATGATTAATGTAACTATAGCTGAAAAAATAGCACAATAGCAATAGGAGAGACTATTCATCCCTGAACACCATGGAGTTCATGTAGGCTTAATGATGCACTTACATTATTATATCACTAGCATACACACGCACGCACACACACACACCACACAATGAGCTAACACACACACCGCACAATGAGCTAATGTTACGCTAAAAGTTAATTAGCTGTCACCTCAAGCCAGGACTGCGAGCGAGCTGAGCTGCAATTTGTTTCTAGAGCGTCATCTAGAACGTTGACTGGGAGGTGTTTATTAAAATTTGGGGAGAGTCCACTGCTCACCTGCTAAATATTTATCTGTTTGACGCTGAAGCGCTGACTACATGCGCTCTGAATACGCACTGCTGATTGGTTGTTACCGATCTGAATACGCACTGCTGATTGGTTGTTACCGATCTGAATACGCACTGCTGATTGGCTGTTACCGCTACATTCGTAACCAATAAGATGGTTGTGTGGGTGGGACAATGCTGGGTGCTGTGTAGGAGACAAAGGCAGAAGGGAGTGGAGCAGCTTGTTAAGACTTTAGCTTAGACGGCTACATCATATGTTCATGTGGAATCTCGTTCGGTACACCTTCGAACTGAACCGGAACCCCCGTACCGAAACGGTTCAATACAAATACACGTACCGTTACACCCCTAGTGTTTAGTGATATCATGCACAAAAGTGCACTAATAGTTTGTTTTAAAATGTCTGTGACAATCTTGCCCTTTCTGTTTTGAAATGACATGAATGTTTGTGCCACTGCTTAATTAACATCAGCCGTTGTCAGTCCACTGCTGGACGAAAGCCTCAGCATGTTTCTGCCATTTGGCGTACTTTTCATGCTGGTTATTAGCCTACACTTTCCACGCTGGCTTGATGCGGGTTGGAAGGGGTATTTTATATCAGAGATCCTTCTCGTAGACTAATTGCCTTACTGGGCTGTTGAATTTAGTCTTTCCTGTTTGTTGTCCGCGCCCCATTTACCCAGGGACCCGCTCAGCTTTATGGCACTGACCGCCCGCCAGTCACAAGAGAAGGTGCAAACGTTTTTTTGTGTGCATTTTAATAGACGTTAGTTGGGACTCACTAACCCCGCACACAACCTCCCATCTCATGCCTGGATGTAGTTTAACGTCATACCCAGGACACTGCTTAATAACTGTTTAATAAATACAGTTTTGGTCAATTGACTTAGTTGTGATTTCCTTCTCTGCATGAAAGTTTAAAATGATCATACCGGTATATTAATGCAGTATGAACAAGAATGTTTTAATGTAGACACACACAATCATCATACTGCTGTGATTATATGTATCAAGTGTTCATTCAAGGCTGAGGCAAAATATAGAGATATATATCGTGTATCGCGATATGGCCTAAAAATATTGAGATATTAAGAAAAGGCCATATCGCCCAGCCCTAACCATAACCATGCTCACATGTCACGTATTCACTTCAGACATGCAGGAATACAATAATTGTGTTCATTTTCAGTACCTTGTTAGTCGTCTCTCAGAGGCTTGCTTCATGCATGCTGAGAAAAAAAAAAAGAACACTAATACTACAAGTGGCGGAGATTTATAGGACTGGATTGTTTATTTGAACACTGTAATCATTGCAGTCCATCACATACCGACGCCGCAGGTGGTGCTGCAGCTCTTTGTGGTCAATCACAGTGAAGTGTGACTCAAAATCAGGATTAAGCATCATAAAGATAAGAACCTTCGAGCATCGTTTGAGTCAAGGAGAGCATTTATTAAGTTTGCGGCGTTCCCCAGGTGTCAATCCCGTGACCCAAGTTGTTTATTATATATGATATGTATGTATATATACACATACAATCCGTAGGACTTTTTTTTTAGCTTTTTATTCACATTTAGGTCTCATGATAGAAGATATCATAATGATATATTAATTATAAAGTCATACACAAATTCATTAAGCCCATTCCTTCTTAATGAGAGAAAAAATACAATGCATTTGATGATTTTAGAGGCTTTAGATTTATATAGATAATTGTTATTTAGATACTTTTCTTTTTGCCTTCCGGATCGATATCCGACACTGAGTAGGGAATAGATTCATATGGACCCATTCCTGGGTGGATCTTGCGTGGGAGGAAAAGTGGGGTTAATCATTTTTGCAATGCAATCTACTAAAAAAGGTTAGGGTAAACCACCACTCTACTTGCAGCTGCTGTTGTGGTTAGAGTTGGAATTACCATAAAACACATTTTAAGATTTTCAACACTCTTCCTACCATCTGGCGGCTGACGTGGACTCTGTCAATTCGTCACGTTTCATGTGTCAGGTAAACCGCGACAAATGGGATCATATTAATCCCCTTCCTGCTGTATTTGAACAATAAACACAACAACTGCCACTTGCTGTATTTTCTATAAGGCGCATTTAAAAAATATTTTATTTTCTCAAAACTCGACAGTGCGCTTAATGTACGGTATTACTCTGGTTTTGCTTACCGACCTCAAAGCAATTTTATTTGGTATATGGTGTATGATAAATGTGACCAGTAGATGGCAGTTAAACATAAGATATATGTGTAAACTGCAATATGATGGCCATGTGACTCAAATAAACAACACCAACATCTTTTATGTTCCATTGAAAATATAGAACATTACAGACAGTGCTCAAAAATCTATCAAAATGTTTTAGCACGACTTTGGTAAGCTATGAAGCTGCACCACTTGATGTACTTCAACATACGATTATTATTATGGTGTGCGTGTGTGTGTGTGTGTGTGTGTGTGTGTGTGTGTGTGTGTGTGTGTGTGTGTGTGTGTGTGTGTGTGTGTGTGTGTGTGTGTGTGTGTGTGTGTGTGTGTGTATAAGGTAAGACTAGGGATGTCCGATAATGGCTTTTTTGCCGATATCCGACATTCCGATATTGTCCAACTCTTAATTACCGATACCGATATCAACCCAGGCCGATATATACAGTTGTGGAATTAACACATTAATATGCCTAATTTTGTGGCCCCGCTGGATGCATTAAACAATGTAACAAAGTTTTCAAAAATACATCAACTCAAGTTATGGAAGAAAAATGCCAACATGGCACTGCCATATTTATTATTGAAGTCACAAAGTGCATTATTTTTTTTGACATGCCTCAAAACAGCAGCTTGGAATTTGGGACATGCTCTCTCTGCATGAGCAGGTTGGGGGATGGTGTTGAACTGGGGGGAGGGGTTGTAGGAAGGTTGTATATTGTAGCTTCCTGGAAGAGTTAGTGCTGCAACGGATTCTGGGTATTTGTTCTGTCGTGTTTATGTTGTGTTACGGTGCGGATGTTCTCCCGAAATGTGTTTGTCATTCTTGTTTGGTGTGGGTTCACAGTTTGGCGCATATTTGTAACAGTGTTAAAGTTGTTTATACGGCTACCTTCAGTGTGACCTGTGTGGCTGTTGACCAAGTATGCTTTGCATTCACTTGTGTGTGTGAAAACCGGAGATATTATATGATTGGGCCGGCACGAAAAGGCAGGGCCATTAAGGTTTATTGGTGTTCTACTGCCTCCTACGCCTGTGTACACAGGGACGTTTTAAAGTCATATATTTTAATTTTTGAAACCAATACCGATAATTTTGAAACTGATACCGACAATTTCCGATATTACATTTTAAAACATTTATCGGCCGATAATATCGGCTGGCCAATAATACCGGAAATCTCTAGGTAAGACATATTATCTTGCGTTTTGTTTCGCAATATTATGCAAAAGAAACTTTTCTTATCTTCTGGTACCTGCTAATCTGTATTTGGGATCTGCACTAATCTTGAAAAATTTGTACGCATCCGCCTTTGTAGTCCTTGCCGACACAGTCGTTGATAAGCTTCTTCTTTTGCTCTATCTTCTTTTGTGACATTCATCTTCTGCTGTTGCCATTTCTAACATAAAGTAGTGTAAAGTTCTTACTTATATCCGTTAGTAAACTCGCCATGAAAGCGCTAAAACATACTTGCGTATTGAGTTTACATTATTCACCCAGGGAACTTTAGTTATTAGAGAGTTCCGGTCGGGCGGTTTTTCACCGGACACATTTCCAGTGTTGTTGTTTCCGGATGAGAAGATGCTGATCCGTTATTGATTGAAGAAAATTCTGAATGTCATTAAAACAATGATTCCGTCTTTTGATATTTCTTCAACTCCCGTCCTTGCACGCTACACGCTACAACAAAGATGAGCCACGTAAATAAAACCGCTCGCAAAACGGCACATCCTGAAAAGAATGTCAGAAAGCTGCTTGAAGATGATCTGTAAAACATCATCTATGCAACATTTTGACCAAAGAACCACCATTACATGTTATGTAGACCACAAGGAAGTGTTTTACATTTAGAAAAACAACAACAACAATATGACTCCTTTAATGCGCCCTATAATCTCGTGCGCTTTATATATGAACAAAGATCCAAAATAGACCATTTATCGGTAGTGCGCTTTGTGGTCCGGCGCGTCCTATGGTCTGGAAAATATGGTACTTACTTACAAAGAAAGCTTCGGCATTTCGGACCAAATGTATTTTCTTGGTTTCAGCTGTTTTTTCTCCTCTTTTTTTGCAAATAACTTAATGTTAAATGGTGCACAATTACAAGTAAAGAATGTAAATATGCTTCCTTAGGCCACAGACAGAATCGATGGTAATCGAGGTATTAGGTATGGTAATCAGCCTAAGTCAGTGGTTCTCAATTTTTTTTCTGTGAATTTTTATTTTATTTAAGTACCCCCTAATCAGAACAAAGCATTTTTGGTTGAAAAGAGAGATAAAGAAGTCAAACACAGCACTATGTCATCAGTTTCTGATTTATTAAATTGTATAACAGTGCAAAATATTGCTCATTTGTAGTGGTCTTTCTTAAAGTATTTGGAAAAAAAAGATATAAAAATAACTAACAACTTGTTGAAAAATAAACAAGTGATTCAATTATAAGTAAAGATTTCTACACATAGAAGTAATCATCAACTTAAAGTGCCCTCTTTGGGGATTGTAATAGAGATCCATCTGGATTCATCAACTTAATTCTAAACATTTCTTCACAAAAAAATAAATCTTTAACATCAATATTTATGGAACATGTCCACAAAAAATCTATCTGTCAACACTGAATATTGCATTGATGCATTTCTTTTCACAGTTTATGAACTTACATTCATATTTTGTTGAAGGATTATTCAATACATTTATTTATAAAGGAGTTTTGAATTGTTGCTATTTTTAGAATATTTAAAAAAAAAAAACCTCACATACCCCTTGGCATACCTTCAAGTACCCCCAGGGGTACTCGTACCCCCATTTGAGAACCACTGGCCTAAGTCACAAGTAAACATGTAAGCAACGGCGTGTTTTTGCCGATGCTGCAATAAATGGATGATGTTGGTATCAGAACGACCAGAGGGTCCAACAGTTTCTAAAGGTTCCTCAGAATGAAAGCGAGTAATCTGATAAATACGCCTTAGCCAAGGAAAGGTAATCCTGGATGAAAACTCTGTGAGATCCTAAAAAAAAAAACGGAGGTAGGCTGAGCGCTTCTTTTGTGAAAGAAGGAGCGAGAGAGCTTTGCCGGCAGAGAGAGACGGGCTGACACAGGCGGGGGAGGGCGTGAGGCGAGAGATGTCTCAACAGCAGCAGTAGGAGTTAGTCTGAGCGCTCAGCAGCACAGCTGTGGTTCTGATTGGAGATCGCTCCTCAGTGGCGGACCCCCAAACACAGCGCGCGCACAAGAAGAAGACGGGCGAAGGCTGAGGGGACATACCACAGGACCCCAAAAGTGGGGTACCCCATCACTGAGGAGGGAGTGGAGGAGGGCACCGAGGGGCCTCGGCCCTTTCCACCTTTGTGAGAGACCCGAGGGGTTGGGGGGACGGCCGACGGAGTGGCAGGACGGGGAAGCGTCGATGGCGGACGGGCTCGGGGGGGGCAGCTGGGGAGGCACGGGGGAAGCCCGGCGGGACGTGTCGGTGCCCGTGGGCCGAGGGTCCTGGGCCGAGCAGATGAGCGAGATGTCGCTGAGCGGGAGAGACAGCCTCCCCCAGGAGGGGGGCCGGAACGCCAGGGTCCGAAGGGCTGTCCGCATCTCCTCCCTTGTGGCTCAGGAGGTGAGTTGGTGTGGGTGTGTGTGAGCGGTTGTGAGTGTGTGTGAGCGTGTGTGAGTGTGTGTGTGAGCGTGTACTACACTGCTGAATACACAATGAGAAAATTAAAGTGCAAGACAAGTGTGTGTGTGTGTGTGAGCGTGTATTACACTGCTGATTACACAATGAGAAAATTAAAGTGCAAGACAAGTGTGTGTGTGTGTGTGTGGGTGTGTGTGAGTGTGTGTGTGAGCGTGTATTACCCTGCTGATTACACGATGAGAAAATGAAAGTGCAAGACAAGTGTGGGTGTGTGTGAGCGTGTGTGAGTGTGTGTGTGAGCGTGTATTAGCCTGCTGATTACACGATGAGAAAATAAAAGTGCAAGACAAGTGTGTGTATGTGTTTGTGTGTGTGTGAGTGTGTGTGTGAGTGTGTATTACCATGCTGATTACACAATGAGAAAATGAAAGTGCAAGAGAAGTGTGTGTGGGGGTGTGTATTAGCCTGCTGATTACACGATGAGAAAATAAAAGTGCAAGACAATTGTGTGTGTGTGAGTGTGTGTGTGAGCGTGTATTACCATGCTAATTACACGATGAGAAAATTAAAGTGCAAGACAAGTATGTGTGTGGATGTGAGTGTGTGTTTGAGCGTGTATTACCCTGCTGATTAGACGATTAGAAAATGAAAGTGCAGGACAAGTGTGTGTGTGTGTGTGTGTGTGTGTGTGTGTGTGTGTGTGTGTGTGTGTGTGTGTGTGTGTGTGTGTGTGTGTGTGTGTGTGTGTGTGTGTTTGTGTGTGTGTGTGTGTGTGTGTGTGTGAGCGTGTGTGAGTGTGGGTGTGAGCGTGTATTACCCTGCTGATTACACGATGAGAAAATGAAAGTGCAAGACAAGTGTGTGTGTGTGAGTGTGTGTATGAGCGTGTATTACCCTGCTGTTTACATGATGAGAAAATGAAAGTGCAAGACCAGTGTATGTGTGTGTGGTTGTGTGTGAGCGTGTGTGTGAGCGTGTGTGTGAGCGTGTATTACCCTGCTGATTACAGGATGAGAAAATGAGGGTGCAAGACGTGTGTGTGTGTGGGTGTGTGAGCGTGTGTGAGTGTGTGTGAGCGTGTGTGAGTGTGTGTGAGAGCGTGTATTACCCTGCTGATTACACAATGAGAAAATGAGAGCGCAAGACAAGTGTGTGTGTGTGTGTGTGTGTGTGTGTGTGTGTGTGTGTGTGCGCGCACCAGATAAGCAATCATGGAAATACATGTGTCGCATATTACAGACGTGTGTATGTTTGTGCTCGTTGTGCGTTTATCATCAGTCTGGTCACTGGTACACGTGACCTTTGACCTCATCATGTCGACGTCTAAGAATGTAGGATGAGAACATTCAGTCCTCCCTAAATCCCTTTTTGCGTGGTGGAGAAATCATTTTTACCATGTAGACATATATGTGTGCATAAAAACTGTCAATATTGTATTTAGGTCAGAAAAATTGATTTTTTTCACTCAGATTGTTCTATTTTACATAAGCGGTTGTATTTTTGCATGCTTTATGTTGCGATCTGCTGCTCAGATCTACACTATTTATTTTTCCATTTTGTATATTTCTCCGACTCCTTATTTCCTGTTTGCTTTGTCACCGTGCTCACTCATCAGTCCACCTGCTAGTCTCGCCCCACACACCTGCTACCAATTATCACCCACCTATTTAAGCCAGTCTTCTCTGTTCATTCGGTCTGGGTTCATAGTTTGCTTTCACGCCACTGTACGTTTGGATTTTGATCATTTGCTTTCTCGCAAGTATTTCTATTCTCGCTAGCTTCTCACGCTAAGCCACTTGTTTTGTCCAGTTTACATACTGATGATTTGTTTTCTCTTTTGTGCCAACGTGCTATTTAAGTTGGTCTATTTTTACTTCCTAGTTTTCATACTAGCGTTTTTGGTTTGCCTTTTTATTAACTCCAGTATTTCTGTTCAGAGCTCCCTTTTTGTTAAATAAATATTTTAAGATCCTACCTTTGTTGTGTTCACGTCAACGCATCCTCGAGGGAATTGAACCCGGCATCACAATGCCCACCAGTCCTCACACATTAAAGACAAATATAAATTAAATCTAAATGTATTATCCATGATTATATACCCCGCCTTCCGCCCGATTGTAGCTGAGATAGGCGCCAGTGCCCCCCGCGACCCCGAAAGGGAATAAGCGGTAGAAATGGATGGATGGATATTAACAATTAATCTTAATGTCCATCCATCCATCCATTTTCTACTGCTTGTCCATTTAGGGGATGCGGAGGGTTGCTAGAGCCTATCTCAGTTGCGTTTCGGATTTCGTAAATTTATTTTAAAATGAAAACATTTCAATTTTTTAATTATTTGAATTTTGTATTTAGAGAATAGAATACAGAATATAGTTATTATTGTCTTTATGGCAGCCGGGAGGAGCTCAACGTAAAGCCGCTGCTCCTCCACATCGAGAGGAGCCAGATGAGGTGGTTCGGGCATCTGGTCAGGATGCCACCCGAACGCCTCCCTAGGGAGGTGTTTAGGGCACGTCCAGCTGGTAGGAGGCCACGGGGAAGACCCAGGAGACGTTGGGAAGACCTGGCCTGGGAACGCCTCTGGATCCCCCGGGAAGAGCTAGACAAAGTGGCTGGAGAGAGGGAAGTCTGGGCTTCCCTGCTTAGGCTGCTGCCCCCGCGACCCGACCTCGGATAAGCGGAAGATGGTGGATGGATGGATGGATGTCTTTATGGCAGTGAACAGGTTCAAAGAACAACAAAATTGGAGCAGATCCCCTAAGGCAGTGGTTCTCAAATGGGGGTACATGTACCCCTGGGGGTACTTGAAAGTATGCCAAGGAGTAGATGAGATTTTTTGAAAATATTCTAAAAATAGCAACAATTAAAAAATCCTTTATAAAATATATTTAATGAATAATACTTCAACAAAATATGAATGTAAGTTCATAAACTGTGAAAAGAAATGCAACAACGCAATATTCAGTGTTGACAGCTAGATTTTTTGTGGACATGTTCCATAAATATTGACGTTAACGATTTCTTTTTTTGTAAAGAAATGTTTAGAATTAAATTCATGAAACCAGATGGATCTCTATTACAATCCCCAAAGAGGGCACTTTAAGTTGATGATTACTTCTATGTGTAGAAATCTTTATTTATAATTGAATCGCTTGTTTAATTTTCCCCCCAAAATTTTGTTTTTGTTTTTTTTTCCAAATATTTCAAGAAAGACCACTATGAGCAATATTTTGCACTGTTATACAATTTAATAAATCAGAAACTGATGACATAGTACTGTATTTTACTTTTTTTCTCTTTTTTTCAACCAAAAATGCCTTGCTCTGATTAGGGGGTACTTGAATTAAAAAAATGTTCACAAGGGGTACATCACTGAAAAAAGGTTGAGAACTACTGCCATAAGGTGCATAAACAATAATTTGGTACTATAAATAGTAAAAAAAAGATTAAAAAAAAGAAGATAGAAAATAAGTTATGTATCCATATATATGTATATATATATATATATATATATATATATATATATATATATATATATATATATATATATATATATATATATCCACACACATGCATATATCCATATGTATGCATATATATACTAATACACATATAACACTATTGCACATTATAGTCCGGAAAAAAATAAAACAGACATGACACATGAGGACATGATGGACACACTGTGTCCATCATGTCCTCATGTGTCATGTATTTAATGTAAAAGGACAACTTCAGATCAACATGTGTGTCACGGTACGTTGTTTGCGGGGTGACCCGAAATGCAGAGACTAGAGGCAATGTGCAGGTCAACATAATGTTCAATTGATGACAATTCAGGTAGATTAGCACCAGTGTGGATGAAGCGGGGGGGTCCACGAGTGAGTAAAAAAAAGATAAACAAACAAAATCCAAACAGTAACTGAGGCGGAGGAAAAAAAATAATAAAGTAATAAGGAACTATTAATGTCAAAAATCCTTTGGATCTACCTAAATTCTCTAAACTCACTAAAATTGACACATGCAATTGAGGCCCCACGCTGGCTTAAAATGACTCCTGATTGATTGATTGATTGATTGATTGATTGATTGATTGATTGAGACTTTTATTAGTAGATTGCACAGTACAGTACATATTCCGTACAATTGACCACTTGTTTAAGTCGGGGTCCACGTTAATCAATTCATGATTAGCAACCACGGCCAGGGGCGACTCCTGGTTGCTGATCAGGAAACAGATGAGGTAAACATTAAACGGCACAAGGAGGTAAAAACCGGCAGGACCAGGAAGTAGTTGCAGTACCAGAATGTGAGTAGCGAATGGGAAATAAACACAATAACTAAGAAAATACTGACTAAAGGATCTGCGTTTTTGCCCAAAACTTTCAATGATTAAAATGTTTTTAAATGGATTGAACTTTCACAGTATCATGTTAGACTCGCTCGACATCCATTGCTTTCTGTCCCCTGGGGGGGTTGGGGGTTGCCCACATATGAGGTCCTCTCCAAGGTTTCTCATAGTCATCATTGTCACCGACGTCCCGCTGGGTGTGAGTTTTCCTTGCCCTTATGTGTGCTCTACCGAGGATG
This sequence comes from Nerophis ophidion, assembly GCF_033978795.1. Classification (NCBI taxonomy): domain Eukaryota; kingdom Metazoa; phylum Chordata; class Actinopteri; order Syngnathiformes; family Syngnathidae; genus Nerophis; species Nerophis ophidion. The sequence goes on from NC_084625.1 coordinate 39,580,860, forward strand.
TCGATGTGGTTTGTGTTGTGGTTTGTGCAGCCATTTGAGACACTGGTGATTTAGGGCTATATAAATAATCATTGATTGATTGATTGAGATTACTTTTATCCACGCTGGGCACTAATCATAATCACACTGTCAGAATAAACATAGAAGTGTTGTCTTGATGAAGATAGAAATCTTGAATGTTATTGTGCGTGTGCACTTACTGTACTGTACAGTAAACTGACCATGCAGCGAAAGCATAAATGTTGCATTGTCAAATCCTGCCGTCATTTATTCATTACAGTGCAAACCAGTGTAAAGCCACACGTTATTAATATTCACACCTACAGTACACATGCAAATAGCTACATGGGTAATAAAAGCTGCGGATATTCCCTTTACACATTCTCCCAACAATAGACAAAAAGAAGACGATGTTTGCCGCTGAAAACATTTAGTGTATTTTTAAAAGACAATTAGGATCCAATGTCTCACTCTTATAGCCTTTCAACATTTTTTAATTGTTGTAGTTGGATAAATAATCATTCATGAAACTTGTATATATCTCCATTATGCCTTTTTTCAAAGTTTTTTCTATAACCAAAATGTAGTGCAAATGTTCGTTAACATTTATTTTAACATAAATTATGTACTATCGTTGAACATGCTTGAAAAGGAGTACTGCATTTTCCGGACCTTATAAGGCCCACTGCCGATGAATGGTTTATTTTTTATCTTTTTTAATATATAAGGCGCACTCGATTATAGGAGTCATATTCAATAAATCAATCAATCAGTGTTTACTTATATAGCCCTAAATCACGAGTGTCTCAAAGGGCTGCACAAGCCACAACGACATCCTCGGCTCAGATCCCACATCATCACATATAATTAGTGCTGCAGCTATCCATTATTTTAGTAATCAAGTAATCTATTGATATATGTGTTCAATTCACAGAGTAACCAAAAAACACACATTATAGCCTCAAAGCTTCTTTGAGGGAAAATAGTTGAAAAAAAAAAAAGATTTTTCTTTTTTTTTTTTTTTCTTACAAATCCTATATCATTGAAATTATTATTATTATTTTTATTTCATTATGATTATTTTTTTTTATCATGTAAAGTGTCTTTGAGTACTCTGAAAATCACTATACCAAATAAAATGTATTATTTTTATTATTAAAAAAAAAATCTAAATGTAAAACACGCCCTTGTGATCTACATAACATGTAATGGTCGTCAAAATGTGGCATAGATTATGTTTTACAGATCATCTTCAAGCCGCTTTCTGACACTCGCTTCCGGATGCGCCGTTTTGTTGGCGGTCTTATTTACGTGGCTCACCTTTGACAGCTTCTTCTCACGGTCATCTTTGTTGTTGTTGCGGTGTAGCGTGCAAGGACGGGAGTGGAAGAAGTCTCACAAGATGGAGCTAACTGTTTTAATGAAATTCAGACTTTACTTCAATAACGGAGCAGCATCTTCTCATGTCGAAACAACACTGGAAATATGTCCCGAGAAAAACCGTCCATCCAGAAGTCTTTCGTTAGTATAGTTCCTTGGGTGAATAATGTAAACTCACTACACCGGTATGTTTTAGCGCTTTCATGACGAGTTTACTGTCAGATATAAGTAAGAAGTTTACACTACTTTATATTAGAAATGGCAACAGCAAAGGATGAATGTCCCATAACAAGAAGGTAGAGAAAAAGAAGAAACGTATCGACTACGGACTAGAAAAGCGGACGCACACAATTTTTCAGGATTTATGCAGATCCCAAATACAAATCAAATGTGAGAACATTTTTAACAAGAAATGGGAAACAAATTTTAGTATCTGCTTTTAAATATTTAGGATTTTTAAATGATGACCACTTGAGTTTTAAGGAGCACATTCAGTTTGTTGTAAAAAAAAATTGCCAACTGCGCTCCCCTTAGTCACCATTGTGTCTTATACTCAATGGTTAACTGGACATAGTCACCATTGTGTCTTATACTCAATGGTTAACTGGACATATTTTTGTGCTCGATGCCTCAATCATTGGTATGTGTTCGTCTACAAAACCATTCTGGGCATCACTCCATCTTATCCATCTTGTCTTTTAACAAAGAAACAAGGAAGTCACAATCTTGGTTCAATGAATGTTCTGCACTTTGTGGTCCCCAAAGTAAGAACTGAACTGAGCAAGAAAGCATTTAGGTTTTCAGCACAGGCTTGGAATAACTTACAATTGAATATTCAACTTCAAACCCTTGTTACATTGAATGAGTTTAAAGCTTCGGTGAAAGGACTGCAGTCTACCTCGTCTGTATGCACATGTGTCATATGAGCAAGTTTTAATGTTGTAAATGTGATGTTTTATGTGTTGTTTACTGTTTTTATTGTAACCTTGCCGTTGCCTTCTTGGCCAGGTTGTCACAGTTATTTGTTGTTGAACCCCAAGATGCAGAGACGGAGGCAGGCATAGAATATGAAAACATGATTTAATTAAAACTAAACAAGAACAAACAAAAAGCACGCACGTGGGCAGAATAACAAACTAAGGGAGCTAGCACTGGGGGCTAGAAAACAAAAAGGAACTTTAGCATGGAAGCTAGTGGATAGCAAACAGAAAAACTAGAAATAACTAATGCTAACAGAAACAGCTTACCGCTACGACGACCAGGACAAAATGTAGCATGACAGGTAGTAGCTGTAACAAAACGACACGACAGGTAGCACGACAAGAGTGACATGTGGCAATGACAATACAATGATCCAGCAACTGACACAAGACAAAGCAGGTACAAATAGGAGCAGGCTGATTGGCAACAGGTGTGGCCAGGTGCCTATCAGCCGCAGCTGAGGAGGAACACAGCACTCAGGGAACAATACAGGAAGCTGACAAAATAAGAGCACTATACAGGAACTAAAAACAAGAGATACTAAACACAGAGGAAACTGTCAGGGGAAGGCCTGACACAGGTCCCCCTTTGAAAAGAGATATTTGATCTCAATGGGATTTTTACTTTTGCTTTTGCATAATATTGCAAAGCAAAACGCCAGATACTATGTCTTATTTCATACACACACCTTAATAATACTCGTATGTTGAAACACATCAAGTGGTGCGGCTCCATAGCTTACCAAATTCGTACTAAAACATTTAATAGATGGAACATATAAAATGTTGGTGTTGTTTACTTGAGTCATATTGCCATCATAGTGCCGTCTACATGTATCTCTTATGTTTGACTGCCTTCTATTCACACTTATTACATAATGTACCAAATAAAATTCCTTTGAGGTCGGTGAGCAAAACTATAATTACTCCGTACATTAGGTGCACTGGGTTACTATACTGGGTCGGTTTTTGAGGAAAAAAAAATATTTTAAGTGTGTCTTTTAGTCCGGAATATATGCTAATATGAAGCAGAGATTACTTCTACAACTTTTTAAAAATAAATAAAAAAATCAATGAATGCATAATTGATCATACATAAATGGTTAAATGATGAAAGAATAGTAACTAAATACTGTGACAAATACATGAATGAGTGCAGAACTAAATGCAAACACACAGTGTTTTTTAGCATTTTGTCTCCTTCTTGTTTTTTGTACTGTTTTTGTGGCTCATGTTAGGACAATGTTTGAGTTCCCATCTGTTCCATAATTGTAGTCCTCATATTGATATGCTTTTTTAAAGCATATCAAGACCAAGACCAAACGGAGGTTGGGTTTTGGTCGCAGTTGGGTGTTCCAACAGGACAATGACCCCAAACACATGTCAAAAGTGGTAAAGGAATGGCTAAATCAGGCTAGAATTAAGGTTTTAGAATGGCCTTCCCAAAGTCCTGACTTAAACGTGTGGACAATGCTGAAGAAAAAAACAACACATTTAGCAGAACTGCACCAATTTTGTAGAGAAGAGTGGTCAAAAACTCAACCAGAAGCTTGTGGATGGCTACAAAAAGCGCCTTATTGCAGTGAAACTTGCCAAGGGACATGTAAGCAAATATGAAGATTGCTGTATGTATACTTTTGACCCAGCAGATTTGCTCACATTTTCAGTAAACCCATAATACATTCCTAAAGGAACCAAACTTCACGAATGTTTTTTTTGTGACCAACAAGTATGTGCTCTAATCACTCTATCACAAAAAAATAAGAGTTGTAGAAATTGTTTGAAACTCAAGACAGCCATGACATAAAGTTCTTTATAAGTGTATGTAAACTTTTGATCGTGACGGTATGCACATGACTACCGGCAGTCACCCAGATAATAAGTATATATATATATATATATATATATATATATATATATATATATATATATATATATATATATATATATATATATATATATATATATATATATACATATATATAGATATATATATATATATATATATATATATATATTTATATATATAGATATATATCTATATATATGTATATATATATGTATATATATATATATATCTATATATATATATATATATATATATATATATATATATATATATATATATATAAAATAATGGATTAGATTTGTATCGCGCTTTTCTAATATTAGATACTCAAAGCGTATACATGCATACATATATTATACACATATATATACACTAGAGATGCGCCGTTTGTGGTCTCATCCGCGGAGTCCGCGGATAAACCGCGGGTCGGACGGGTGACATGACGAAAAAATAGATTTTAATTAGATTCGGGCGGGTGGCGGTTGAATCATCCGGAAATATTTGATATACATGGTTCTGGGATCGGTATCCTTTGCCATTCAAAGAGCCATTTAAGACCCGTGTCACAAGGCGAAGAATACAATAGGAGACGCTAATATTCTCTAGAATGACTACCGGCAGTCACCCAGATAATAAGTATTAGGGCGTGCTATGAAGTCATTGACTTTGTCGCCTACTACAACATGTACGATCTGCTTGTCAGTCCAGCATCAGGTTGTGTGTGGCTTCCGCGGCAACATGCACACGACTGCGAGGCATACTGGGTGACACAGAGTACACTAATGGTTGTGATATACACAATTGTAACACTCTTAATAATATGCGCCACGCTTTGAAGCCACACCAATTAAGAACGACAAACACATTTCGGGAGAACATCCTCACAGTAACACAACATAAACGCAACACTACAAATACCCAGAATCCTTTGTATCCGTGACAATTCCTGAATATATTTTACACCCCCGCGCCTGACTATTTTATGCACCCCGCTAGCAGCAAACCCCCCCCCCCCCCCCACCTCCCGTGTGTCGGTAAGGTGGGCGGGGTTGTGGGCGCGGGGGTGTAAAATATATTCAGGTGTGTCACGGATACAAAGGATTCTGGGTATTTGTTGTGTTGCGTTTATGTTGTGTTACTGTGAGGATGTTCTCCCGAAATGTGTTTGTCAATCTTGTTTGGTGTGGCTTCACTGTGTGGCGCATAAGTGTTAAAGTTGTTTATATCACAACGATCAGTGTACTTTGTATCACCCAGTATGCCTTTCAATCTTGTACGTGTGATTGCGGAAGCTGCACACATGTTGCCAGACTAACAATCAGTGTGTACATGTTGTTGAAGGTGTCAAAGGCAATGGCTTCACAGCACGCCCATGTCCTTGTCATCAGGATGAACGCCAATTGGATAATCGCGAGAACTTTAGCGGCTCCAATTGTCTTCGTTACTCTGTGAAACAGGTTTAAATAGCTCTGTGAGTGGTAGAGGTGACAAACCTCTGATGTATTTCAGCGGGCGGGTGGCGTGCGGATGCGTTTCTGATGAAATGTTGGTTTGGATGGATGACGACTTTGGTGACGCGGTTGCGGATAATATAATTGCCTATCCACGCATCTCTAATATACACATACATACCTCGATATTGAGCACTGTATCACGGATTAACCACAGAAGCCTTAACTGTATTCATAGTGATATTTTTATACATCTTTTTAGGTTGCAACTCAAAGACAATTTCCACACGTTTGTTCCGCAAAGTGTCGCTGTACTGTTACCTCGCAGGTTAGTGAACAAGGTAGTACAGGAAGTTGACAGTTAGACAACTTCTTATCAGAGGTACGGGCTCCGAGTAAAGTTATGCCTGGGTGTGCATGTTAGTAAGCTGCTCATTGTTCACCGTTAGCTATTTTCAAGCGCTACGTGCTGTTTCACCTCGACTTGCCTGCTCTACCAAGTTTTGCTGAGCCGTGGTCAAGTGAAGTGAATTATCTTTATACAGCGCTTTTATCTAGTAACTCAAAGCGCTTTGCATAGTGAAACCCAATATCTAAGTTCCATTTAAACCAGTGTGGGTGGCACAGGGAGCAGGTGGGTAAAGTGTCTTGCCCAAGGTCACAACGGCAGTGACTAGGATGGCGAAAGCGGGAATCGAACCTGGAACCCTCAACTTGCTGGCACGGGCACTCTACTAACCGAGCTGTACCGCCCCGTCAAGTTGCACACTGGTGCTCCCTTCTTTGTAACTGACAAATTGACCTTTTACCTGCACTTTGCCTGCCCTCTCTACGTCTTGGGGCCACTCCGCAGCCAACATGCTTGCACATTACATACAATGCATTATAATTTACTACTAAAGACGGATCGTTTATTATTTGGATTTTTGGGTTTGTGGGACACTTCTTGGTTTGTTCTGTCGCCATGGTTGCATATTTGTTTCACCTTTTCCTTGTTTCCGGACTCTCCCCTGTTTGTAATTACCATCCTTATTTAAGCCTGCATTTTCTGTTACACGCTCTCGCATCCTAGCCGTGTTTCCCACAACAAAGTGACGACGCTATCTCCCGACTTTGCTAAATCCGGTACTTGTTAGCTTCCACGCTATTCCTGTGTTTAGTTCCCTAGCTTCCATGCTAGCGCTTTTGGATTGTCTTTTCTGCCTAGCACAAGTGTTTGTGTTCATAGTCTGTTTTCAGTTGAAATAAACCAGCATTTCTTACCTTTACGCTGTGTAGTAGTCCGATCAACATCCTGAAAGAGCACCACCCTCACCACCGTGCCTCACAATCGTCACAGGAACTCTTTTGAAGCAATCAATAAAGTATCTATCTATCTATCTACGGTAGTTGGGAAAAGACAAGGAAATTGTGTGTGTTCTTATCTTCTCTCTGTACCCACCACCCCCAACCCCCCCATTCCCTCTCCTCACTGATGTAGACCATCTCCACACTTCCACCTAAGGACCAGCATTTCTATAAACACCTTTTGTCATTTCATGCTTTCATGATGCTCTGTAATAACGGAGATTTGTCTCTATTGAAAGTGACAGACAAGAGACTATGTTCCAAAAATAGAGATAAATGCTATATGGGTTATTATTTTTTCCCCCTTTGTGTGGACTAATGACAGATGTCATGCAGCCGAACAAGTGATTGCTTCTTGCTTGGATGGATATAATTTAAAAAAAAAAAAAATCTTTTTAGACAGACCCGCCGCCGCAAGGCTGAGTTTGGTTCGATAACGGCACAAACACACACATCTTTATTTTATGGGCCAGTCCTTCCATATTAGTGTGTGTGTGTGTGTGTGTGTGTGTGTGTGTGTGTGTGTGTGTGTGTGTGTGTGTGTGTGTGTGTGTGTATGTGTGTGTGTGTGTGTGTGTGTGTGTGTGTTCATCCTTTCAAGGAAAACTAACCCTTGTGCCTACAAGTTGATTGGGTCTTTTGTTTGTTTTTAAATACTAACTGACCTCATAACTTAGAGCAGGGGTAGGGAACCTATGGCTCTAGAGCCAGATGTGGCTCTTTTGATGACTACATATGGTTCTCAGATAATTATATTTATATAGCGCTTTTCTCTAGTGACTCAAAGCGCTTTACATAGTGACACCCAATATCTAAGTTACATTTAAACCAGTGTGGGTGGCACTGGGAGCAGTTGGGTAAAGTGTCTTGCCCAAGGACACAACGGCAGTAACTAGGATGGCGGACGCGGGAATCGAACCTGGAACCCTCAGGTTGCTAGCACAGCCACTCTACCAACCCGAGCTATGCCGAGTAACCGTGTAATACTCTTCCATATGAGTAGGTGGCAGTCGGTAGCTAATTGCTTTGTAGATGTGGGAAACAGCGGGGGGCAGTGTGCAGGTAAAAAGGTGTCTAATGCTTAAACCAGGGGTAGGGGAGCTATGGCTCTAGAGCCAGAAGACTGCACCTGGCTCTCAGATAAAGCTTATCTGACATTGCTTAACACGATAAGTAATGAATAATTCCGCTGGTAATCACAGTTTCAAAAATAACGTTCAAATTATAAAACATTCTCATGCATTTTAATCCATCCATCCGGTTTCTACCGCACCTGTTCAAGATGTCGCATTAATGGGAAGAAGTATTATATGTATTATTGGTTAACTTTTATAATAACAATGTTGTTAAAACAAATAAGAGACTTATTATACTCTACAAATGTTGGTCATACTTAAAAATGCACAAATTTAGTTGTATTCAGTGTTGAAAAATGTTATATGGCTCTTACGAAAATACATTGTGAAATATTTGGCTTTCATGGCTCTCTCAGCCAAAAAGGTTCCCGACCCCTGACTTAGAGCCTTTCATTGGCGTGTTGAACATTTTTTTAAGCAATAAAATGGGTTTATATTAAATATGTGTCCATTAATGCTTTTGACCACTGCAGGGGTCTGCAACCTGCGGCTCTTTAGCGCCTCCTTAGTGGCTCCCTGGAGCTTTTCAAAAATGTATGAAAATGGAAAAAGACGGGTAAAAAATGTATGAGGTGGTGACTTTTCCAGGGTGTACACTGCCTTCCGCCCGAATGTAGCTGAGATAGGCTGCAGTGACCCCCCGCGACCCCGAAAGGGACAAGCGGTAGGAAAATGGATGGATGCATTCTCTCAATTAAGATTTGTGTCAGCCTGCGTCACATAGTCATTTTGATAGTAGGCTAATATGTACACTTATATAATGTTTTACTGTCAGAACGGATTGTTAGAGGCGCAAAGTTCAAAAGCCAGAATCTGTGATGGTATGGGGGTGTATTAGTGCCCAAGACATGGGTAACTTACACATCAGTGAAGGCACCATTAATGCTGAATGGTCCGTACAGGTTTTGGAGCAACATATGTTGTCATCCAAGCACCGTTATCATGGACGCCCCTGCTTATTTCAGCAAAACAATGCCAAGCCACGTGTTACAACAGCATGGCTTCGTAGTAAAAGAGTGTGGGTACTTTCCTGGCCCGCCTGTAGTCCAGACATGTGTCCCATCAAAAATGTGTGGCGCATTACGAAGCGTAAAATACAACAACAAGACTCCAGACTGTTGAACAACTTAAGCTGTACATCAAGCAAGAATGGTAAAGAATTCCACTTTCAAAGCTTCAACAATTAGTTTCCTCAGTTCCCAAACATTTATTGAGTGTTTTTAAAAAGAAAATGGGATGTAACACAGTGGTGAACATGCCCTTTCCCAACTACTTTGGCACATGTTGCAGCCATGAAATTCTAAGTGAATTAATATTTGCAAAAACATTTAAGGTTGATGAGTTTGAACATCAAATATCTTGTCTTTGTAGTGCATTCAATTGAATATGGGTTGAAAAGGATTTGCAAATCATTGTATTCCATTTTTATTTTAATCTAACTTAATTTCCCAACTCATATGGAAACGGGGTTTGTATATAAAAAAAGTGCAAACTAAAGGCACGCACACAAGGCGGGGAACAAACTTGGCTAAATAAAACAAACACTACCATAAAGGCAAAATTATGGATATGAAACAAAAGATTCGCTAAACGTGACATGAATAAACAAAACTTACTTGGAAGGAAATGAGCAGATCGATACGTAACCAGAGTGAACAGAGCATGGAATAACAGCAATGACGCCAGGCCGACTGCCTGGCATCTACAAGCTTAAATAATAGTGACATGATTAACAAAGGTGCTTGAGTCCCAAACAAATCAGGTGTGTGAGTCCAAATGAGAACAGGTGAAACCAATGAGTTGTCATGGAAACAAAACAAGGGAGTGAAAAAACAGGAACTAATGGAGTATTGAAGTAACATAACACAACTAAAGAAAACATGACAGTTGCTTTCATTATAAGACTTATGTAAGGCTTTTAAGTTTTTGCCGCTTTGGACAGATTTTATTTTATTTTTTGTATTTTTGTATTTATTTCAACATTTTGGATTGATATTGCAAATTAGCTTTTGTGCTAATTCCAGAATATTTATGTTGAAGCTGTTTTCTTGCTGACAAATTGATATGTACTGTCCTAATTCAAATAATAATAATGTATATTTTTTTTTCAAAAAGATAAAATTAAGTGTACCGTAATTACATTATTTGATAGAAAATAGTTTCATTTGTTGGCGTGAGTGAGGTTGCTAGTACTTCCACTGGAGGCTTAGAACGTCTTTATTCATGTTTACTTACAAAAAGGACACTTTATCCACATTAAGCATCTGAATTTATGCAATTTATAAAAACCTTTTTTTTTTTTAAATTCTTAATGGCAAGGCAATGCCATGTTTTAATTTTCAGGTATTACCCTGAATGTTCCCTTTCCACAACAGACACGTTTTGTTTTCTCATTCATGTCCTCGGACTGAAGAGGCAGAATAAATAGTAATTGCGTCCAAGACAAATTGCTTTTTTTATTGTCCATTTTTTATTTTTATTTTTTCTAACCTGTGGGAAAAGTTATGTTGGCAGTTTCCAGGACTGTCTGATCATGACGCCTGTGTGTGTGTGTGTGTGTGTGTGTGTGTGTGTGTGTGTGTGTGTGTGTGTGTGTGTGTGTGTGTGTGTGTGTGTGTGTGTGTGCATGAGAGAGAGAGAGAACAAAAAGTTGCTTACCATCATTATCCATCACCATTACTAGCAATGCCCTTGAATGTAATCAGGACTCATTGTCCTCTCTATTATATTATATTCTCTCAACACACACACACACACACACACACAGAGACCTGTTAGGTGTGATGATGAAGTATTATTTTTTCTCATGAGTGAATCTGTCTAATCCAGGGGTCACCAACGCGGTGCCCGAGGTCACCAGGTAGCCCGTAAGGACTAGAAGAGTCGCCCGCTGGCCTTTTCTAAAAATAGCTCAAATAGCAGCACTTACCAGTGAGCTGCCTCTATTTTTTAAATGTTATCTATTTACTAGCAAGCTGGTCTCGCTTTGCTCGACATGTTTAATTCTAAGAGAGACAAAACTCAAATAACATTTTTAAATCCAAGAAAATATTTGAGAAGACTTGGTCTTCACTTGTTTAAATAAATTAATTTATTTTTTTACTTTGCTTCTTATAACTTTCAGAAGGACAATTTTAGAGAAAAAATACAACCTTAAAAATGATCTTAGGATTTTTAAACACGTATACCTTTTTACCTTTTAAATTCCTTCCTCTTCTTTCCTGACAATTTAAATCAATGTTCAAGTAAATTATATTTTTTTATTGTAAAGAATAATACATACATTTTAATTTATTTCTTCATTTTAGCTTTTGTTTTTTCGACGCAGAATATTTGTGAAATGTTTCTTCAAATCATGATTAAAATAAAAAAATATATATTTTAGCAAATCTAGAAAATCTGTAGAATCAAATTTAAATCCTATTTCAAAGTGTTTTGAATTTATTTAAAAATTTTTATTCTGGAAAATCTCGAAGAAATAATGATTCGTCTTTGTTAGAAATATAGCTTGGTCCAATTTGTTATATATTCTAACAAAGTGCAGATTGGTTTTTAACCTATTCAAAACATGTCATCAAAATTCAAAAATGTATCTTAATCCGGAAAAATTACTATTGATGTTCCATAAATAATTTTTAAAATATTTTCCAAAAGATTCGAATGAGTTAGTTTTTCTCTTCTTTTTTTCAGTTGAATTTTGAGTTTTAAACAGTCGAAATTGAAGATAAACTATGTTTCAAAATTTAATTTCCATTTTTTTCCTATTTTCTCCTCTTTCAAACCATTCAATTTAGTGTTTTTTTTCATCATTTATTCTTTACAAAAAATCTTCCGTAAAAGGCAAAAAAATGTACCATGGAATGACGGACAGAAAAGCCCTTTTTTTCAATATATATATATATATATATATATATATATATATATATATATATATATATATATATATATATATATATATATATCAATCCATCAATTTCCTACCGCTTATTCCCTTTTGGGGTCGCGGGGGGCGCTGGCGCCTATCTCAGCTACAATCGGGCGGAAGGCGGGGTACACCCTGGACAAGTCGCCACCTCATCGCAGGGCCAACACAGATAGACAGACAACATTCACACTCACATTCACACACTAGGGCCAATTTAGTGTTGCCAATCAACCTATCCCCAGTGCATGTCTTTGGAGGTGGGAGGAAGCCGGAGTACCCGGAGGGAACCCACGCATTCACGGGGAGAACATGCAAACTCCACACAGAAAGATCCCGAGCCTGGATTTGAACCCAGGACTGCAGGGACCTTCGTATTGTGAGGCAGACGCACTAACCCCTCTTCCACCGTGAAGCCATATATATATATATATATATATATATATATATATATATATATATATATATATATATTAGGGCTGGGCAACGATTAAAAATTTTAATCGAAGTTAATCGCACTATTTCTCAGATTAATCGCGATTAACTGCATTGTATACGCAAAGCCCAATAATGAATTCAAAAGTAGAGTGTAATGCACCTTTATTGGAATATTCTCCCACATGAACAAAAACGCCAAAACATTTGTTGTGCAAACACAATTTAAATCAGTCCTTGTTAAACAGTAGCAGTTAAATAGCATATTTTATGAAAATCAACTCAAAAAATGTAAATACAAACATTTAAGCTTATTGCCACTGCCAGGGTATTTAAGTTATCCTGTTTGTTATGGAAAATAAATATAATCTACATACAAATCTCTGAGCCACAATCATAACATCTGAACAGGCAATTTCTGAGGTAACAGCAGAAACATTTTTTTTATCAGGGTCTTATGTTTAAAAAACCTATATTATAGGTAGTGGGCTGTTTTAGGGAATTTTTGATCAAATTATCCGTAGTAGCAATATTAATAATGTTTTGTTTATTCTGCGTAGTGCACTTAAAATAATTATGACCATATCTAGGAGTTGATATGATGGGAATTTTCCGATTGTTTGCTTGGTGCTTTTATAAACTGAACGCATATACTTGGTACTATTTGTGATGTTATGAGCCAGGGGAAAAAACAACTACCCTACCCAGCATGCAACAGGAGGGACGAGCATGCGCGGTAGCCCGGTATAGGTTGTGTCATCATGACGGCATCTTGAATGTTGTGATATGCACGCTCTGAAAGAAAACGTTAAGAACCCAGCCAACACTCCTCGTCTGCATTATTCATAAATAGACAGACAACACATATACTCCGCTGCTTCACAGGCTGCTGGATGTAGCCGGCAAAGTATTCCCATGCTAGCTAGCCGGTCTAGCAAGCACGCGTCATTCAGTCCAAAACGGCCCGATCTATCCACATCCGGAATTGTCTGGCGGTCGTAAGTGATCCCGGAGTGACCACGCTGTAAGCCAGCCATGAAATTTGCAGAATTGTCCGGTATTTATGCCAAATGTTCCATCTTTACCAAGAGCCCCTCGACGCCGAAGTACATCCGGGAGATGCCATCTTGTTAAGAAAAGGCGTTAACAAAATAAAAGCATGTAAACAACATACGCAAATGTGGGATAAAATAATTGTCGGCGTTAATAGATTGATGAGTTAACGCGTAATTAACGCATTAATTAGCCCACCCCTAATATATATATATATATATATATATATATATATATATATATATATATATATATATATATATATATATATATATATATATATATATATATATATATATATATATTCATTTATTAAAGGTAAATTGAGCAAATTGGGTATTTCTGGCAATTTTTTTAAGTGTGTATCAAACTGGTAGCCCTTCGCATTAATCAGTACCCAAGAAGTAGCTCTTGGTTTCAAAAAGGTCAAGCATGTTTAACGCAGAAAGAATTTGACTTGGCAGACTGGTGGTTATCCGCGACGCTATCCTGGTATAAAACAAGAAGGGAACATCAAATAAAGTGGGTAAAGTGTTTTGCCCAAGGACACAACAGCTGTGACTAGGATGGCGCAGAAGCCGGGATCGAACCTGGAACCCTCAGGTTGCTACCAACCGAGCTAGGCTTCCACCAATAAAGGGGAACATTATCACAATTCCAAAAGGGTTAAAAACAATAAAAATCAGTTCCCAGTGGCTTGTTGTATTTTTTGAAGTTTTTTCAAAATTTTACCGGTCCCGGAATATCCCTAAATAAAGCTTTAAAGTGCCTTATTTTCGCTATCTTTGAAACCACTATCCATTTCCCTGTGACGTCATACAGGGCTGCCAATAAAAAACAACATGGCGGTTACCACAGCAAGATATAGCGACATTAGCTCGGATTCAGACTCGGATTTCAGCGGCTTAAGCGATTCAACAGATTACGCATGTATTGAAACAGATGGTCGGAGTATGGAGGCAGATAACGAAAACGAAATTGAAGAAGAAACTGAAGCTATTGAGCGAAAAGCTATTGACGCTATTCGGCCATAGCGTGGGTGTACCTAATGAAGTGGCCCATAGCATGGCTGCCTTATTAGCATCGCTGGTAAAATGTGCGGACCAAACGATCAGGACTTTCGCATCTTGTGACACTGGAGCAACTTAAATCCGTCGATTGGTAAGTGTTTGTTTCACATTAAATGTGGGTATCTAGTTTCAAATGTACATACGGCTAGCGTAAATAGTATGTTAGCATCGATTAGAATAGCATGTTAGCATCGATTAGCATAGAATGTTAGCATCGATTAGCTGGCAGTCATGCTGCGACAAAATATGTCCAATTAGCACATAAGTCAACAACATCAACAAAACTCACCTTTGTGATTTCGTTGACTTCATCGTTGCAAATGCATCTGCAGGTTATCCATACATCTCTGTGCCATGTCTGTCTTAGCATCGCCGGTCAAGTGTGAAGACACTCTGGTACATTCAATGGGGGTCTGCCGGCAGATTTCTTGCCAGTGGTGCAACTTGAATCCCTCCCTGTTAGTGTTGTTACACCCTCCAACAACACACCGACGAGGCATGATGTCTCCAAGGTTCCAAAAATAGTCGAAAAAACGGAAAATAACAGAGCTGAGACCCGGTGTTTGTAATGTGAAAATGAAAATGGCGGGTGTGTTACCTCGGTGACGTCACGTTCTGATGTCATCGCTAAAAGAGCGATAAAGAGAAAGGCGTTTTATTTGCCAAAATTCACCCATTTAGAGTTCGGAAATCGGTTAAAAAAATATATGGTCTTTTTTCTGCACCATCAAGGTATATATTGACGCTTACATAGGTCTGGTGATAATTTTTCCCTTTAAGCTTGTTGGAGGTACTGAACCCCACCAGTTTCATCTGCACATTCACTGAACCTTTCTTCAGTGAAAAATACAATTTTTAATTAATTTTTTTTTCAAATTCAAGACACCATGCTTAGACAAAGAACAAAAAAAAACACTTTTTACAACCACACAAATATTGAAGGGACAAGCCGTAGAACAGGGGTCACCAACCTTTTTGAAACCAAGAGCTACTTCTTGGGTACTGATTAATGCGAAGGGCTACCAGTTTGATACACACTTAAATAAATTGCCAGAAATAACCAATTTGCTCAATTTAGCTTTAATAAGTATATATATATATATATATATATATATATATATATATATATATATATATATATATATATATATATGCGATGAGATGGCGACTTGTCCAGGGTGTACCCCGCCTTCCGCCCGATTGTAGCTGAGATAGGCGCCAGCGCCCCCCGCGACCCCGAATGGGAATAAGCGGCAGAAAATTGATGGATGGATGGATATATATATATATATATATATATATATATATATATGGGTATTTCTTTCTGTCATTCCATTGTACATTTTTTTTCCTTTTACGGAAGGTTTTTTGTAGAGAATAAATGATGAAAAAAAAACTTAAGTGAACGGTTTAAAAGAGGAGAAAACACGAAAAAAATGAAAAATACATTTTGAAACATAGTTTATCTTCAATTTCAACTCTTTAAAATTTAACCAAAAAAATAGGAAGAGAAAAACTAGCTAATTCGAATCTTTTAGAAACAATTAAAAAAATAATTTATGAAACATCGTTAGTAATTTTTCCTGATTAAGATTAATTCAAAAATTTTGATGACATGTTTTACATAGGTGAAAATCCAATCTGCACTTTGTTAGAATATATAACAAATTGGACCAAGCTATATTTCTAACAAAGACAAATCATTATTTCTTCTAGATTTTCCAGAACAAAAATTTTAAAATAAATTCAAAAGACTTTGAATTAAGATTTCAATTTGATTCTACAGATTTTCTAGGTTTGCCAGAATATTTTTTTTGAATTTTAATCATAATAAGTTTGAAGAAATATTTCACAAATATTCTTTGTCGAAAAAACACGAGCTAAAATGAAGAATTAAATTAAAATGTATTTATTATTCTTTGCAATAAAACAAATAAATTTACTTGAACATTGATTAAAATTGTCAGGAAAGAAGAGGAAGGAATTTAAAAGGTAAAAAGGTATATGTGTTTAAAAATCCTAAAATCATTTTTAAGGTTGTATTTTTTCGTCTAGAATTGTCTTTCGGAAAGTTATAAGAAGCAAAGTAAAAAAAAATTATGAATTTATTTAAACAAGTGAAGACCAAGTCTTTAAAATATTTTCAAATTCTATTTGAGTTTTGTCTCTCTTGGAATTAAAAATGTCGAGCAAAACGAGACCAGCTTGCTAGTAAATAAATAAATATTTAAAAAATAGAGGCAGCTCACTGGTAAGTGCTGCTATTTGAGCCCTCACGGGCGACCTGGTGCCCACGGGCACCACGTTGGTGACCCCTGTTGTAGGCAATGGATGGATGGATCAACATCATCACTGTTACCCATAAAATTGTTACGAACTAAAAAAAACATCCATCCATCCATTTCCTACCGCTTGTCCCTTTTGGGGTTGTGAGTGGTCGCTGTAGCCTATCTCAGCTGCATTCGGGCGGAAGGCGGCGTACACCCTGGACAAGTCGCCACCTCATCGCAGGGCCAACACAGATAGACAGACAACATTCACACTCACATTCACACACTAGGGACCATTTAGTGTTGCATATCATTGAAAAACTGTTTCCATGATATCTAACATGCATCCAAATAAATTCTAGTTTGAAACAAATAACATAAAACAATGTTTGACACAAAAAAAGTGCTTTAAAAAAAAGGCGACCCCAGGATGCAGAGGGAGGAGACGGTGTGTAGGCAAAAATGATCATGTATTTAGCACAAAATAAAACCCAGTGCAGCTAGAGAGTGCACGGAAAGCCAGCACCTGATTTAGTAGCGAGGCCACAAAACCATGCAAGTGAAAGAAGTCCTGTCCAAAGGAAGTTGTTCCAAGCACACTCTGGTTGGCAACCAGGGACAGGTGCGCCCTAATTGGGAGAAGCGTGGGAGCCAGCGCTCTGTGGAAGTCAGAAAGTGGAAACCAGAAGTAAGACCAAAACAATATAATAAGCCTCAGTCTAAAATAAAAACATGTTTTAAAGTCGTCTATTCAGGCTTTTTTTTTAATGGCAACAGATTTGTTAAAAAGTTGTGATGTTCTGAGGCTTATTTTTTTTCCAATACAGTACATTAGCTCGTCATTTTTTGCATTTATCATTAATGTTTTAAGTGTTCTTTGTTACCATAAACACAAAAATAAGGTGCTATATTTGAGGCTGTGTAAAATTGTGAAATTACTCTTTTCTAAAACAACCTTAACATCTGCATGACAGTTTTGGGGTTATTGATGTTTCTTTTCCTTTATTCCCTGTCGTGTCTGGATTTTTTTTTCGTTTCAGCGCTCTTTCCCCTATTACCACTCCTAGTTTTAAGCACACATGCACTCTCCTGCCGCTGATTGACAGTAGGAAACACACCTGTCACTTGTTGTCAGTCAGGAGGCTTCATATGTCCATCATTGTGCAGTACAGCGGAACCTCCATCTACAAACCCTGTTTCCATACGAGTTGGGAAGTTCTGTGGGATGTAAATATAAATGGAATACAACGATTTGCAAATCCTTTTCAACCCATATTCAATTGAATGCATTAAAAAAGACAAGATATTTGATGTTCAAACTCATAAACATTATTTTTTTTTTGCAAATAATAATTAACTTCGAATTTCATGGCAGCAACACGTGCCAAAGTAGTTGGGAAAGGGCATGTTCACCACTGTGTTACATTACCTTTTCTTTTAACAACACTCAATAAACATTTGAGAACTGAGGAAACTAATTATTAAAGCTTTGAAAGTGGAATTCTTTCCCATTCTTGTTTTATGTAGCGCTTCAGTCGTTCAACAGTCCGGGGTCTCCGATGTCGTATTTTACGCTTCATAATGCGCCACACATTTTCGATGGGAGACAGGTCCGGACTGCAGGCGGGAAAGGAAAGTATCCGCACTCTTTTTATACAAAGCCACGCTGTTGTAACACGTGCTGAATGTGCCTTGGCATAGTCTTGCTGAAATAAGCAGGGGCGTCCATGAAAAGGACGCCGCTTAGATGGCAGCATATGTTGTTCCAAAACCTGTATGTACCTTTCAGCATTAATAGTGCCTTCAGAGACGTGTAAGTTACCCATGCCTTGGGCACTAATGCACCCCCATACCATCACAGATGCTGGCTTTTGAACTTTGTGTCGATAACAGTCTGGATGGTTCGCTTCCCCTTTGGTCCAAATGACACGATGTTGAATATTTCCAAAAGCAATTTGAAATGTGGACTCGTCAGATCACAGAACACTTTTCCACTTTGCATAAGTCAATTTTAGATGATCTTGGGCTCAGAGAAGCCGGCGGCGTTTCTGGATGTTGTTGATAAATGGCGTTCGCTTTTCATAGTAGAGCTTTTACCTCACACTTACAGATGTAGCGACGAACTGTGTTTAGTGACAGTGGTTTTCTGAAGTGTTCCTGAGCCCATGTGGTGATATCCTTTAGAGATTGATGTCGGTTTTTGATACAGTGCCGTCTGAGGGATCAAAGGTCACGGTCATTCATTGTTGGTTTCCGGCCATGCTGCTTACATGGAGTGATTTCTCCAGATTCTCTGAACTTTTTGATGATATTTTGGACCGTAGATGTTGAAATTCCTTAATTTCTAGCAATTGCACTTCGAGAAACATTGTTCTTAAACTGTTTGACTATTTGCTCAAGCAGTTGTGGACAAAGGGGTGTACCTCGCCCTATCCTTTCTTGTGAAAGACTGAGTATTTTTTGGGAAGCTGTTTTTATACCCAATCATGGCACCCACCTGTTCCCAAAATAATAGAATGGAAAATGACACAAGATGTTACTGCATGGCCCTGTGACGAGGTGGCGACTTGTCCATGGTGTTAACCGCGTTCCGCCCAAATGCAGCTGAGATAGGCTCCAGCACCCCCCGCAACCCCAAAAGGGACAAGCGGTAGAAAATGGATGGGTGGATGTTAGTGCGTATGTCAGCAGAGTAATTAGGAGCCTTTGTTTGCATACTTACTACTCAAAGAGAAATTGTCTTGTACGTTCACTATTTTATTTATTATTGCAATAAGAAACATATGTTTAATGTACCCTAAGATTTTTTGTTAAAATAAAGCCAATAATACAATTTTGTGTGGTCCCCTTCATTTACAAACCCGGATTCCATATGAGTTAGGAAATTGTGTTAGATGTAAATATAAACGGAATACAAATATTTGCAAATCACTTTCAACCCATATTCAGTTGAATATGCTACAAAGACAACATATTTGATGTTCAAACTGATAAACATTTTTTTTTTTTGCAAATAATCATTAACTTAAGAATTTGATGCCAGTAACAGGTGACAAAGAAGTTGGGAAAGGTGGCAATAAGTACTGATAATGTTGAGGAATGCTCACCAAACACTTATTTGGAACATCCCACATGTGTGCAGGCTAATTGGGAACAGGTGGGTGTCATGATTGGGTATAAAAACATCTGCCCCAAAAATGCTCAGTCTTTCACAAGAAAAGATGGGGCGAGGTACACACCTTTGTCCACAACTGCATGAGCAAATAGTCAAACAGTTTAAGAACAACGTTTCTCAATGTGCAATTGCAAGAAATTTAGGGATTTCAACATCTACGGTCCATAATATCATCAAAAGGTTCAGAGAATCTGGAGAAATCACTCCATGTAAGCAGCATGGCCGGAAACCAACATTGAATGACCGTGACCTTCGATCCCTCAGACGGCACTGTATCAAAAACCGACATCAATCATTAAAGGATATCACCACATGGGCTCAGGAACACTTCAGAAAACCACTGTCACTAAATACAGTTTGTCGCTACATCTGTAAGTGCAAGTTAAAGCTCTACTATGCAAAGCGAAAGCCATTTATCAACAACATCCAGAAACGCCGCCGGCTTCTCTGGGCCCGAGATCATCTAAGATGGACTGATGCAAAGTGGAAAAGTGTTCTGTGGTCTGGCGAGTCCACATTTCAAAATTTTTGGAGAAATATTTGACATCGTGTTATGCATTTGAACATCAAATATCTTGTCTTTGTGGTGCATTCAATTGAATATGGGTTGAAAAATATTTGCAAATCCGTTTATATTTACATCCAACACAATTTCCCAACTCATATGAAAACGGTGTTTGTAGAAAAGTATCGAAATGTACCGAAAATTATGGAAATATATATATATCATTGTACCGGTACTAAAATATTGGTGTCGGGTTAACTCTAATCGATATCCAATTCGAAATTTGTAATGTTGTCAACACTCCTTGTCAGAAGTTTGTGATGTTCTCCCTGCCACCTTGCATGGAGATGAAAGGTGCTAATGGGAGCATGAGAAGCTGTCGAACACACCGACACACACTTTCCCCTCACGATCCCATGCTGCTCCCAATACTTGATTGCGTGAACTTACACCTCGCTTTCTGTGCATTGTCCATGCACAGGTGACAGCTTTACACACACTCACATACACACACACACACAAGTGTGCAGTCAACCCCCTACGGTCCAACCAGCGGTTTGTGTCACCTCCTCCCACACAGCGCAGATCGTGACTGCTTTTCCACACACACACACACACACACACACACACACGCACACACACACACACACACACACACACGCACACACACACACACACACACACACACACACACACATACACACACACACATTCTGGTTATCAGTTGGAATGGGGACCACCTTTTCTACATGTTGTGAAGGCATAAAACAAATGAGGTAAAATGGCCACTGCCCAGTTAGCTCATACACGTCTTTAAATCTCTGGATTGATCAAGTCATTTGCTGATCATACTTACTGGGGACCCTGGGAAAAAAGGGTTAATATGGTTCATGGGGACCAAATTTAAATGATTTTGCATAATTCACACAAAGTTTTACGTGACTACTGAGGACCATTTAGAAAAGAAAAAAAAGATCCAATTAAATATATTAAACATCACTTAGGCATCTTCAGAATGGATCTGACTACCATTTAAAAAGGTTTCCCTTTAGGGGACCTGTTTTTATGTCCCCTTATCGTCAGAGGTCCCCTAAAGGTGACTGTGTAAACGGAGCGATGTCCCCATTAAGTGAGCATTGCCAGAACCACACACACACACACACACACACACACACATATGCTGATCATACTTACTGGGGACCCTGGGGAAATAGTGTTAATATGGTTCATGGGTACCCAATTTAAATAATCTTGCAAAATTCACACAAATTTGTACGTGACTACTGAGGACCATTTAAAAATAATTGTAGTTCAAATTAGATGTTAAACATGTTTACTATTTTGTAAACTAGTTTTATGGGCCAAAGCTTAAAAAATCACTTAGGCATCTTCAGAATGGATCTGACTACCATATAAAAAGGTTTCCCTTTAGGGGACCTTTTTTTTATGTCCCCTTATCGTCAGAGGTCCCCTAAAGGTGACTGTGTAAACAGAGCGATGTCCCCATTAAGTGAGCATTGCCAGAGCCACACACACAAATACACACACACACACACACACACACATGCTGATCATACTTACTGGAGACCCTGGGGAAAAAGAGTTAATATGGTTCATGGGGACCCAATTTAAATAATCTTGCAAAATTCACACAAATTTCACTACTGACGACCATTTAAACATAAATTAGATTTTAAACATGTTTACTTTTTTGTAAACTTGTTTTATGGGCCAAAGCAGGCATCTTCAGAATGGATCTGACTACCGTTTAAAAAGGTTTCCCTTTAGGGGACCTGTTTTTATGTCCCCTTATTGTCAGAGGTCCCCTAAAGGTGACTGTGTAAACAGAGCGATGTCCCCATTAAGTGAGCATTGCCAGAATATTGCCCGAACCACACACGCACGCACACACACACTCACACACACACACATATGCTGATCATACTTACTGGGGACCCTGAGGAAATAGAGTTAATATGGTTCATGGGTACCCAATTTAAATAGTCTTGCATAATTCACACAAATTAGTACATGACTACTGAGGACCATTTAGAAATAAATTAGTTCAAATTAGATGTTAAACATGTTTACTTTTTTGAAAACTTGTTTTATGGGCCAAAGCTTAAAAATCACTTAGGCATCTTCAGAATGGATCTGACTATCATTTAAAAAGGTTTCCCTTTAGGGGACCTGTTTTTATGTCCCTTTATTGTCAGAGGTCCCCTTAAGGTGACTGTGTAAACAGAGCGAAGTTTGTAGAAAAGTATGGAAACACACACATACACACACGCACACACACATGCTGATCATACTTACTGGGGACCCTGGGGGAAAAGAGTTAATATGGTTCATGGGGACCCAACTTAAATAATCTTGCATATCCATCCATTTTCTACCGCTTATTCCCTTTTGGGGTCACGGGGGGCGCTGGCGCTTTTCTCAGCTACAATCCGGCGGAAGGCGGAGTACACCCTGGACAAGTCGCCATATCGCAGGGCCAACACACAATTCACACAAATGTGTCCGTGACTACTGAAGACCATTTAAAAATAAATAGATCCAAATTAGATGTTAAACATGTTTACTATTTTGTAAACTTGTTTTATGGGCCAAAGCTTAAAAATCACTTCGGCATCTTCAGAATGGATCTGACTACCATTTAAAAAGGTTTCCCTTCAGGGGACCGTTTTTTTTTGTTTTTTTTTTGTCCCCATACCGTCAGAAGTCCCCTAAAGAGGATTGTGTAAACAGAGCGATGTCCCCATTAAGTAAGCATTGCCAGAACACACACACACACACACACACACACACACACACACACACACACACACACACACACACACACACAGAGAGATGCTGTAATTGCCTCTGACTTGTCAAACAAATCCTTGTCATGATGGATGTGTCTATAGAAGGTGAATGAGAGCATGGATTGTTTTATTGATGATTACACGGCAGTCACGACTCTCCTCCAGCATCGTAGGAGGAAAAAGAAGGTGTGTTTCCTGTCTATTCTTTTCGCATTCTCATATTTTCGTGTGTGTGTGTGTGTGTATGCGCCTCATGCTCTCTCCATAAAAGAATGCCATTGGCCTGCACAACTTCTACTAAAATCTTTATGACATTTATTTGATGAAAAAAAACAGGCTTGATTTTACTGCACAGGCCATAATAAGATTTAGTTTTTATAATTTTCTCACTTTTCTGGGTGCAACAAAGCAAGAATAATAATAAAGATTTTATTTTCATTAGGTGAAAATGCTTACCTCGTTCAAAAATTATACAGTGTACATATTGTACAATAAATACTATGGGTGTGGGGAAAAATCGATTCGAATACGTTGTGCGATTCAGAATCGATTCTCATTTTTAAAAAATCGATTTTTTATTTTTATTCATTTTTATTTGTTTTATCAATCCAACAAACCACTACACAGCAATACCATAACAATGCAATCCAATTCCAAAACCAAACCTGACCCAGCAACACTCAGAACTGCAATAAACAGAGCAATTGAGAGGAGACACAAACACGACACAGAACAAACCAAAAGTAGTGAAACAAAAATGAATATTATCAACAACAGTATCAATATTAATTATAATTTCAGCATAGCAGTGATTAAAAATCCCTCACTGACATTATCATTAGACATTTGTAAAAATAATAAAAAAGAACAATAGTGTCACAGTGGCTTATACTTGCATCGCATCTCATAAGCTTGACAACACACTGTGTCCAATGTTTTCAAAAAGATAAAATAAGTCATATTTTTGGTTCGTTTAATAGTTAAAACAAATTTACATTATTGCAATCAGTTGATAAAAGATTGTCCTTTACAGTTATAAAAGCTTTTTTTTAAAAATCTACTACTCTGCTTGCATGTCAGCAGACTGGGGTAGATCCTGTGTATTAAATGAATAGAGAATCGTTTTGAATCGGAAAAATATCGTTTTTGAATCGAGAATCGAATCGAAAAAAATCGATATATTATCGAATCGTGACCCCAAGAATCGATATTGAATCTAATCGTGGGACACCCAAAGATTCGCAGCCCTAATAAATACAATCAAAATATACCGTACTTGTTATATTTATACCAAGAACATGTATGTAGACCAGGCCTTGGCAAATATTTGGCCACAGGGGGGCAAATTTAGAGAAAAAACAATGTGTCTGGGGTCCGGTATATCTATTTTTAGGAACACTAATACAAAACCTCAGAATAATGTATGATTGAATGTTAAAAACGTTATGAAAGACCGCCTTTAAAAAAAACAAAAAACGGATCGAATTTTTACATTGTTTTACTGAATAAAACACCCAGAATCCATCCATCCATCTATTTTCTACCGCTTGTCGCTTTTTGGGAACACGGGGGGGGGGGGGGTCGTTGGCGCCTACCTCAGCTGCATTCGCGCAGTAGGCGGGATACACCCTGGACAAATCGCCACCTCATCGCAGGGCAAAACACCCAGAATGTCCATGTAAATAAAGAATGTGCGATTTACAATATTGGTTAGAATGTCCGCCCTGAGATCGGTAGGTCGTGAGTTCAAACCCCGGCCGAGTCATACCAAAGACTATAAACATGGGACCCATTACCTCCCTACTGGGCACTCAGCCTTAAGGGTTGGAATTGGGGGTTAAATCACCAAAAATGATTCCCGGGCGCAGCCACCGCTGCTGCCCACTGCTCCCCTCACCTCCCAGGGGGAGATCAAGGGGATGGGTCAATGCAGAGAATAATTTCACCACACTTAGTGTGTGTTTGACAATGATTGGTACTTTAAC
Organism: Nerophis ophidion; assembly: GCF_033978795.1. NCBI lineage: Eukaryota > Metazoa > Chordata > Actinopteri > Syngnathiformes > Syngnathidae > Nerophis > Nerophis ophidion. The sequence goes on from NC_084625.1 coordinate 39,606,228, forward strand.
TTTAACTTAAGTAACTATGAACGATAAAACACTGAATATTGACAACATACAGTATGAGTGCCACACCTCCTTTCGATCGACATATTTACATAGCCCCTTTATTTAGAAAAGTATTGACAAGTACCAAACTACATTTCGTTACTGGTACCGGTACTAAAATGTTGGTATCGGGACAACAATGCTGCATTGTATTATTCCATTAGGTCGTGAATGAGTAGTATTTTCAACATGGATGTACAAACTCCATTTCCATATGAGTTGGGAATTGTGTTAAATGTAAGTATAAACAGAATACAATGATTTGCAAATCCTTTTTCAACCCATATTCAATTGAATGCACTACAAAGACAAGATATTTTATGTTCAAATTCATAAACTTAATTTTTTTTTTTGCAAATAATAATTAACTATGAATTTCATGGCTGCTACACGACCCAAAGTAGTTGGGAAAGGGCATGTTCACCACTGTGTTACATCACCTTTTCTTTTAACAACACTCAATAAACGTTAATATGTTGTCTTTGTAGCATATTCAACTGAATATGAGTTGAAAATGATTTGCAAATCATTGTATTCTGTTTATATTTACATCTAACACAATTTCCCAACTCATATGGAAACGGGGTTTGTAACCATCATGTACTTATTGGACAATAAAGCAGAATGTGTAAATATTCAGTGTAAAGTGGAACATCCACCTTGTGCAGATTTCCAAAACAATTGTTCCCATAAGAAATGCTGTAAATAGAAATAACCAAAATTATATTTTACCATGTGTGTGTTAAAAAAGAACTGGTACTGCTTAATAAAATGACATCAATTCAATGTTCCTTGTGCGAGTGCGCCTTTAGAATGGCTTTGAGTATTTTATTTTGAAAGTGCCCTTTCACTTCTCCCCAATCTGTCATCAGCTGTGGACTGAAAGTCTAAGATTAGAATGCATCCATTAGGGGTGTAACGGTACACAAACATTTTTGGTTCGGTACATACCTCGGTTTAGAGGTCACGGTTCGGTCCATTTTCGGTACAGTAAGAAAACAAAAAAATATAAATTTTTTGGTTATATATTTACCAAATTTGTAAACAATGGCTTTATCTTTTTAACATTGGGAACACTATAATAATTCTGCCCACGTTAATCAACATTAAACTTCCTCAACTTGTTGCTGAGATTAAATAAAATGACAAAACTTTTCTTCTACATATAAAAAGTGCAACATTAAACAGTTTCAAGTCAACTCATCATGCTCAATTTATCACAGCATTTGGGAAGCCTGTAGTTGACTTTTATTATGTAAATGTTATACTTTTATACTGTGAAAGCAGGGACCCTGCCATTTTTTGTCCGTAAAACACACACACACACCGCAAAATGAGCTACTGTTACGCTAAAAGCTAGTTAGCCTTCACCTCAAGCCAGAACTGCGAGCGAGCTGAGCAGCAGTTTAAGTTTCTAGAAGGTCAACAGGCTCATAGTGATGTTAGTAGTAGTTGACTGGGAGGTGTTTATTATCATTTGGGGAGAGTACTCGGGAAGTACCCGACCCTGAATACGCACTGCTGATTGGCTGTTACCCCTATATATGTAACCAATACGCTGGTTGTGTGGGTGGGACAATGCTGGGTGCTGAGACAGAGGCAGAAAAACCAAAGTAGCTTGTTAAGACTTTAGCTTAGAAACTCGTTCGATACCCTCCGTACCGACACGGTTCAATACAAATACACGTACTGTTACACCCCTAGCATCTACAGATGAAAGTCAACATTCTAGACAACTCGGGTCGCCACATGAAGACAAAACAAGATAAGATAAGCACAGTATTAACTCAACCAAGTCATTATGGGAAGGAATTTTACACATACATTCAAAATTTGCTGACTGAATTTGACGTTAACTTATAAGTTCTTCACGTTCAACCTTGCTGGCTGTTTTTTTTTTTTTTTTTTCACAGCTTCATGATGGACGACCTCATTTCTGTGAACAAGCGGTCGGTCCATCAGCATCAAATATAGCGCCGACAGGGACATGCCTCAGCAAAGGTGTTTTATTACGTGATGTCCTATCCAACTTTTGTTTTTTAAGTTTTATGTCACCCAGTCAGTAAAGTGTGTGCAACGTTTAATGAGGTTAGTTTCACTTTTCATCCCGGTTATATAGACAAGCAGTGGGATGGAGGGAGCGAGGTTAGATTATTCAAAACATTCCCTGGGGTTGCAATTGTGCTACACGACCCTCGTGTAAAAATACACATGCCATGCTAACTGTTAAATGAAAGCTCTTTTTGTAAAAATAGAAAACAAGCATTTACATTTAAAAATGTGTAAAACAAGCGACAAGTCAAGAGAGCAGCAATTTTCGTACAACTTTAAAGGCGAACACTTGGCAAAGTTTGAAAGCTAACACTTAGCGGCAGTAAAAAGTTGACATTTAAGTTTGAAAACTAACACTTGGAGGCGTTAAAAGGCTAACACTTAGCAGTATTTAAAAGCTAACACTTAGCAAAGTTTGAAAGCTAACTCTTAGCGGCAGTTAAAAGTTGACATTTAAGTTTGAAAATTAACACATAGAGGCGTTAAAAGGCTAACACTTAGCAGTATTTAAAAGCTAACACTTAGCAAAGTTTGAAAGCTAACTCTTAGCGGCAGTAAAAAGTTGACATTTAAGTTTGAAAACTAACACTTACAGGCATTAAAAGGCTAAAACTTAGCAGCATTTAAAAGCTAACACTTAGCAAAGTTTGAAAGCTAACTCTTGGCGGCAGTAAAAAGTTGACATTTAAGTTTGAAAACTAACACTTACAGGCATTAAAAGGATCAAACTTAGCAGCATTTAAAAGCTAACACTTAGCAAAGTTTGAATGCTAACTCTTAGCGGCAGTAAAAAGTTGACAATTAAGTTTGAAAACTAACGCTTAAATGCGATAAAAGGCTAACACTTAGCAGCATTTGAAAGCTAACACTTAGCAAAGTTTGAAAGCTAACACTTTGGAGGAGTAAAAGGTTGACATTTAAGTTTGAAAACTAACACCTAGAGGTGATAAAAGGCTAAAACTCAGCAGCATTGAAAAGCTAACACTTAGCAAAGTTTGAAAGCTAACACTTTGCAGCAGTAAAAGGTTGACATTTCGGTTTGAAAACTAACACTTACAGGCATTAAAAGGCTAACACTTAGTAGCATTTGAAAGCTAACACTTAGCGGCAGTAAAAAGTTGACATTTAAGTTTGAAAACTAACACTTAGAGGCGTTAAAAGGTTAACACTTAGCAAAGTTTGAAAGCTACTACTTAGCGGCAGTAAAAAGTTGACATTTAAGTTTGAAAACTAGCACTTAGAGGCGATAAAAGGCTAACACTTAGCAGCATTTGAAAGTTAACACTTAGCAAAGTTTTAAAGCTAACACTTAGCGGCAGAAAAAAGTTGACTTTTAAGTTTGAAAACCAACACTTAGAGGCGTTAAAAGGCTACCACTTTGCAGCATTTAAAAGCCAACACTTAGCAAAGTTTAAAAGCTAACACTTTGCGGCAGTAAAAAGTTGACATTTGAGTTTGAAAACTAACACTTAGAGGTGTTAAAAGGCTAACACTTTGCAGCATTTAAAAGCTAACACTTAGCAAAATTTGAAAGCTAACACTTAGCGGCAGTAAAAAGTTGACTTTTAAGTTTGAAAACTAACACTTAGGAGGCGTTAAAACGCTAACACTTAGCAAAGTTCGAAAATTAACACTTAGCGGCAGTAAAAGGTTGACATTTAAGTTTGAAAACTAACACTTACAGGGGTTAAAAGGCTAACACTTAGCAGCATTTCAAAGCTAATACTTAGCGGCAGTAAAAAGTTGACTTTTAAGTTTGAAAACCAACACTTAGAGGCGTTAAAAGGCTAACACTTAGCAGCATTTAAAAGCTAATACTTAGCAAAGTTTGAAAGCTAACACTCAGCGGCAGTAAAAAGTTGACATCTAAGTTTGAAAACTAACACTTACAGATGTTAAAAGGCTAACACTTAGCAGCCTTTAAAAGCTAACACTTTGCAAAGTTTGAAAGCTAACACTTAGGGGCATTAAAAAGTTGACATTTAAGTTTGAAAACTAACACTTAAAGGCCTTAAAAGGCTAACACTTAGCAGCATTTAAAAGCTAACACTTAGCAAAGTTTGAAAGCTAACACTTAGCGGCAGTAAAAAGTTGACTCTTAAGTTTGAAAGCTAACACTTACAGGCATTAAAAGGCTAACACTTATCAGCATTTGAAAGCTAACACATAGTGGCAGTAAAAAGTTGACATTTAAGTTTGAAAACTAACACTTTGAGATGTTAAAAGGCTAAGAAATAGCAAAGTTTGAAAGCTAGCACTTAGCGGTAATAAAAGGTTTACATTTAAGTTTGAAAACCAACACTTAGAGGCGTTAAAAGGCTAACGCTTAGCAGCATTTAAAAGCTAACACTTAGCAACATTTAAAAGCTAACACTTAGCGGCAGTAAAAAGTTGACATTTAAGTTTGAAAACTAGCACTTAGAGGCGATAAAAGGCTAACACTTAGCAGCATTTGAAAGCTAACACATAGCAAAGTTTTAAAGCTAACAATTAGCGGCAGAAAAAAGGTGACTTTTAAGTTTGAAAACCAACACTTAGAGGCGTTAAAAGACTACCACTTAGCAGCATTTAAAAGCTAACCCTTAGCAAAGTTTGAAAGCTAACACTTTGCCGCAGTAAAAGGTTGACAATTCGGTTTGAAAACTAAACTTAGAGGCGATAAAAGGCTAAAACTTAGCTGCATTGAAAAGCTAACACTTAGAAAATTTTGAAAGTTAAAACTTAGCAGCAGTAAAGGGTTGACATTTAGGTTTGAAAACTAACACTTACAGGCATTAAAAGGCTAACACTTAGTAGCATTTAAAAGCTAACATTTAGTAAAGTTTGAAAGCTAACACTTAGCTGCAGTAAAAAGTTGATATTTAAGTTTGAAAACTAACACTTAGAGATGTTAAAAGGTTAATACTTAGCAAAGTTTGAAAGCTACTACTTAGCGGCAGTAAAAAGTTGACATTTAAGTTTGAAAACCAACACTTAGAGGCGATAAAAGCCTAACACTTAGCAGCATTTGAAAGCTAACACTTAGCAAAGTTTTAAAGCTAACACTTAGCGGAAGAAAAAAGTTGACTTTTAAGTTTGAAAACCAACACTTAGAGGCGTTAAAAGGCTACCACTTAGCAGCATTTAAAAGCTAACACTTAGCGGCAGTAAAAAGTTGACATTTAAGTTTGTAAACTAACACTTACAGGCGTTAAAAGGCTAACACTTGGCATCATTTAAAAGCTAACAATTAGCAAAGTTTGAAAGCTAACACTTAGCGGCAGTAAAAAGTTGACATTTAAGTTTGAAAACTAACACTTAGAGGCGATAAAAGGCTAACACTTAGCAGCATTTAAAAGCTAACACTTAGCAGCATTAAAAGGCTAACATTTTAGTTTGATAACTAACAGCGCCTGCGATGAGGTGGCGACTTGTCCAGGGTGTGCCCCGCCTTCCGCCCGAATGCAGCTGAGATAGGCTCTACAACATTTGGAGGCAGCAACTGAACTGAAATTATTTGTTCACCATATCTATTCTCCGCTCTTCTGCTTAGTCTCTGTTATGTTTTTGGACATTACTACTTGCAGTAGTTTTGGAGCAATGCATGATGGGTATCAGGATGTTGTGTGTCAGGGTATTAACGTGCCGGCTGGAATAAACACAGGCCTGAGAAATAGCTCCGTGCCTGCCTACTTTATGGGTTATTGTCATGATCTGTGGGATCCTGTTTTGTTTAGTTATGTTCTGTTGGTTTTGGACTCCATTAGTTCCTGTTTTTGTGCACCCTTGTTTTTTTTAGTTACCATGGTTACTTAGCATTCCCACCTGTCTCTGATTAGTGTTCGCCGGCTCACCTGCTTCCCGAGCACTAATCAGAGGCATTATTTAGCCTGCCTTTGCCGGTCAGTCGGCCTGGCGTCATGATTGGCTTCATGCAACTTGCGATGTAAGTTGTTAGTTTCATGCCAAAGTTACGCGATTATTTCTTGTACACAGTCCACGCTAAGTGTTAGCTTTAGCTTCGAGTGCGATCAGGCACGTTGTTCTGTCGGCTCGTTTTCTGTTTTTTTGTACCTCCTTTGTGAGTTTTAATATAAAAATCATGTTCCTACCTGCACGCCATGTCCAGAGTAGTCTGCATTTCGGGAGAACGAACCCCGCAGTAAGCTGCTAAAACCCCGTCGTGACAGTTATGGATAATCCTATGAAAAACAGAGACATATATAATAGTCTCCTTTTCGGGTGAGAGAGGACGCTTAAGGCAGTGACTTTAAGCACCCAATATTGTTGTCCGAGAGAAATTCGAGAAAATGGTTCCCCCGGGAGATTTCCGTGAGGGGCACTGAAATTCAGGAGTCTCTCTGGTAAATCGGGAGGGTTGGCAAGTATGCTTTATTCCAAATATTAGCAGAGTTAAAACTGCCAAATTAGCATCAACTAATGTAAGGGAAATGATTGAATGTTGTAACAAATTCCTACAATGTGTGTTTTGTTTTTAACAGATGTGTGTTTTCTACCATCCTAGTTGCGTCCGTTGTGTCCTTGAGCAAGACACTTCACCCTTGCTCCTGATGGTGCCTGGTTAGCACCTTGCATGGCAGCTCCCGCCATCAGTGTGTGAATGTGTGTGTGAATGGGTGAATGTGGAAATAGTGTCAAAGCGCTTTGAGTTCCTTAAAAAAAAAGTAGAAAAGCGTTATACACGTATAAACATTTACCATTTATTTATTTGTACCTGCTACTTGGCTTATATGTGTACTTTTATCCATAGTTTTGTTTTTATTACTTACCAATAATTGTATTGTTCTTAAAGCACGGACCAGGAGTGGCAAACATAAATCTTAAATAATTTAATATAATGTCAATAAAGCTTTTTAATTATTTTCTAATCCAACCATTGATTATTTTAGAGTATTTGTAATATGGAAAATTGCAGTGCAAGAAGAAAAATCAAGTGTGTTTAATGCCTTTTAATTTCTAATTCAACTTTCTAAAATTGTTCTTTGAGCGCAATGGGAAGCATATGTTTAATCTACAAACCCCATTTCCATGTGACTTGGGAAATTGTGTTAGATGTAAATATAAACGGAATACAATGATTTGCAAATCCTTTTCAACCCATATTTAGTTGAATATGCTACAAAGACAAGATATTTCATGTTCAAACTCATAAACTTTTTTTATTTTTTGCAAATAATAATTAACTTAAAATTTCATGGATGCAACACGTGCCAAAGTAGTTGGGAAAGGGCATGTTCACCACTGTGTTACATCACCTTTTCTTTTAACAACACTCAATAAACGTTAATATGTTGTCTTTGTAGCGTAATGCGCTACACATTTCCGATGGGAGACAGGTCTGAACTGCAGGTGGGCCAGGAAAGTACCCGCACTCTTTTTTTACGAAGCCACACTGTTGTAACACGTGCTGAATGTGGCTTGGCATTGTCTTGCTGAAATAAGCAGGGGCGTCCATGAAAAAGACGGTGCTTAGATGGCAGCCTATGTTGTTCCGAAACCTGTATGTACCTTTCAGCATCAATGGTGCCTTCACAGATGGGAAAGTTACCCATGCCTTGGGCAATAATGCACCCCATACAATCACAGAAGCTGGCTTTTGAACTCTGCGTCCATAACAGTCTGGATGGTTCGCTTCCCCTTTGGTCCGGATGACACGATCTCGAATATTTCCAAAAACAATTTGAAATGTGAACTTTTCAGACCACAGAAAAATTGTCCACTTGTATCAGTCCATTTTAGATGATCGAGGGCCCAGAGAAGCCGGTGGCGTTTCTGGATGTTGTTGATAAATGGCTTTCGCTTTGCATAGTAGAGCTTTAACTTGCACTTACAGATGTAGCGACACACTGTATTTAGTGACAGTGGTTTTCTGAAGTGTTCGTAAGCCCATGTGGTGATATCCTTTAGAGATTGATGTCGGTTTTTGATATAGTGCCGTCTGAGAGATCGAAGGTCATGGTCATTCAGTGTTGTTTTCCGGCCATGCCGCTTACGTGGAGTGATTTCTCCAGATTCTCTGAACCTTTTGATGATATTATGGACTGTAGATGTTGAAATCCATAAATTTCTTGCAATTGCACTTTGAGAAACGTTGTTTTTAAACCGTTTGACTATTTGCTCACACAGTTGTGGACAAAGGGGTGTACCTCGCCCCATTCTTTCTTGTGAAAGACTGAGCATTTTTTGGGGAAGCTGTTTTTATACCCAATCATTGCACCCACCTGGTTGGGTGGGTGCAATGATTGGGTATAAAAACAGCTTCCCCAAAAAAAAAAAAAAAAAAAAAAAAACAGTCTACATGTGCTTTGTGGACTTGGAGAAGGCATTCGACCGTGTCCCTCGGGAAGTCCTGTGGGGAGTGCTCAGAGAGTATGGGGTATCGGACTGTCTTATTGTGGCAGTACGCTCCCTGTATGATCAGTGCCAGAGCTTGGTCCGCATTGCTGGCAGTAAGTCGGACACGTTTCCAGTGAGGGTTGGACTCCGCCAAGGCTGCCCTTTGTCACCGATTCTGTTCATAACTTTTATGGACAGAATTTCTAGGCGCAGCCAAGGCGTTGAGGGGTTCCGGTTTGGTGGCCACGGGATTAGGTCTCTGCTTTTTGCAGATGATGTAGTCCTGATGGCGTCATCTGGCCGGGATCTTCAGCTCTCACTGGATCGGTTCGCAGCCGAGTGTGAAGCGACCGGAATGAGAATCAGCACCTCCAAGTCCGAGTCCATGGTTCTCGCTCGGAATAGGGTGGAGTGCCATCTCCGGGTTGGGGAGGAGACCCTGCCCCAAGTGGAGGAGTTCAAGTACCTAGGAGTCTTGTTCACGAGTGGGGGAAGAGTGGATCGTGAGATCGACAGGCGGATCGGTGCGGCGTCTTCAGTAATGCGGACATTGTATCGATCCGTTGTGGTGAAGAAGGAGCTGAGCCGGAAGGCAAAGCTCTCAATTTACCGGTCGATCTACGTTCCCATCCTCACCTATGGTCATGAGCTTTGGGTCATGACCGAAAGGATAAGATCACGGGTACAAGCGGCCGAAATGAGTTTCCTCCGCCGGGTGGCGGGGCTCTCCCTTAGAGATAGGGTGAGAAGCTCTGCCATCCGGGAGGAGCTCAACGTAAAGCCGCTGCTCCTCCACATCGAGAGGAGCCAGATGAGGTGGTTCGGGCATCTGGTCAGGATGCCACCCGAACGCCTCCCTAGGGAGGTGTTTAGGGCACGTCCAGCTGGTAGGAGGCCACGGGGAAGACCCAGGACACGTTGGGAAGATTATGTCTCCCGGCTGGCCTGGGAACGCCTCGGGATCCCCCGGGAAGAGCTAGACGAAGTGGCTGGAGATAGGGAAGTCTGGGCTTCCCTGCTTAGGCTGCTGCCCCCGCGACCCGACCTCGGATAAGCGGAAGATGATGGATGGATGGATGGATGCACCCACCTGTTCCCAATTAGCCTGCACACCCGTGGGATGTTCCAAATAAGTGTTTGATGAGCATTCCTCAACTTTATCTGTATTTATTGCCACCTTTCCCAACTTCTTTGTCACATGTTGCAGGTTTCAAATTCTAAAGTTAATGATTATTTGCAACAAAAAAAAGTTCATCAGTTTGAACATCAAATATGTTGTCTTTGTAGTGCATTCAAGTGAATATGGGTTGAAAGTGATTTGCAAATCATTGTTTATATTTACATCTAACACAATTTCCCAACTCATATGGAAACGGGGTTTGGATTCTAAGATTTTCTATTAAAATATAGGCAATATTGTTTATTTTTTCCAGTTCCCTTTATTTCTTTGTAATTCCCTCTATTTTGAAAAGTATCGATATACATTTTGGTACATTTTCTACCACTAAAACTCACTGAAAAAAACATATTTAATTCACTGTTATCCACTAGTAAACACATTTTTTCATATTTAGATCTAGACATATCAAAGTGTTTACTTCCATAGCAACATCATGCATGTGCAGGTAACCTAAAACCACAGTTCTTAGTGCAGGGTTTAAAGGGTTGCATCTTAAATACAAACACAAATCCTGAACGAGGACGAGCGAGGGAGAGAGAATGAGGCATCATAACTCAGAAATGGTCAGTGTGATCCACAATCTGCTGTGCTGTGACTTTCTGGCCAGGAAGGGGAGCTGCTGACTTCCAGATAGAAAACAAGACAGCAGCCTTTGTTTTTAATACCAACATCATAAAATGTTTGTCATTTGCAAACCACGACCATAAATTAAAAGCAAAACTGATACTGAGCATTTTTTTTGTGCAACATTAAGAGCATCTTCTATATCAGACTATGTAAAAATAAACACTTCATTATCTGCTACAGTACATCCCTGCTATTTTTTTTAAAGATGATAACAAGAAGCCAATTATTATAATGTTAATAATAAATGCATTTATATTTTCGTAGAGTTTTGGATTTATTTGTGTTTTATTATATAGTTTAGTTCTTCCTTCTCCTCTGCACTCTTACTTTCCTTCTCCACTTCTCGTTTTGGCACGTCTGCTCTGAACACGGGTTCCCAAACCTGTCCATGGTTGACAATTGGGAGACATCTCACCCTGATTGACAAAAAGGAGAGATAACCGTCTGTGGTTGACAATAAGAAGAGACACGTGTCCCTGGTTGATAATTTCGGAAAGTCACCTGTCCCTGGTTGACAATTAGTAAAGACACTTGACCCTGGATTACAATGAGGAGAGACACTTGTCCCTGGTTGATAATTTGGGAAAGTCACCTGTCACTGGTTGACAATCAGTAAAGACACTTGACCCTGCATTACAATCAGAAGAGACACTTGTCCCTGGATTACAATCAGGAGAGACACTTGTCCCTGGTTGATAATTTGGGAAAGTCACCTGTCCCTGGTTGACAATCAGTAAAGACACTTGACCCTGGATTACAATCAGGAGAGACACTTGTCCCTGGTTGATAATTTGGGAAAGTCACCGGTCACTGGTTGACAATCAGTAAAGACACTTGACCCTGCATTACAATCAGAAGAGACACTTGTCCCTGGATTACAATCAGGAGAGACACTTGTCCCTGGTTGTTAATTTGGGAAAGTCACCTGTCACTGGTTGACAATCAGTAAAGACACTTGACCCTGCATTACAATCAGAAGAGACACTTGTCCCTGGATTACAATCAGGAGAGACACTTGTCCCTGGTTGATAATTTGGGAAAGTCACCTGTCCCTGGTTGACAATCAGTAAAGACACTTGACCCTGGATTACAATCAGGAGAGACACTTGTCCCTAGTTGATAATTTGGGAAAGTCACCTGTGCCTGGTTGACAATCAGTAAAGACACTTGACCCTGGATTACAATCAGGAGGGACACTTGTCCCTGGTTGATAATTTGGGAAAGTCACCTATCCCTGTTTGACAATCAGTAAAGACACTTGACCCTGGATTACAATCCGGAGAGACACTTGTCCCTGGATTACAATCAGGAGAGACACTTGTCCCTGGTTGATAATTTGGGAAAGTCACCTGTCCCTGGTTGACAATCAGTAAAGACACTTGACCCTGGATTACAATCAGGAGAGACACTTGTCCCTGGTTGATAATTTGGGAAAGTCACCTGTCCCTGTTTGACAATCAGTAAAGACACTTGACCCTGGATTACAATCCGGAGAGACACTTGTCCCTGGATTACAATCAGGAGAGACACTTTTCCCTGGTTGATAATTTGGGAAAGTCACCTGTCCCTGGTTGACAATCATTAAAGACACTTGACCCTGGATTACAATCAGGAGAGACACTTGTCCCTAGTTGATAATTTGGGAAAGTCACCTGTCCCTGGTTAACAATCAGTAAAGACACTTGACCCTGGATTACAATCAGGAGAAACACTTGTCCCTGGATTACAATAAGGAGAGACACTTGTCCCTGGTTGATAATTTGGAAAAGTCACTTGTCCCTGGTTGACAATCAGTAAAGACACTTGACCCGGGATTACAATCAGGAGAGGCACTTGTCCCTGGTTGATAATTTTGGAAAGTCACCTGTCCTTGGTTGACAATCAGTAAAGACACTTGACCCTGGATTACAATCCGGAGAGACACTTGTCCCTGGTTGATAATTTTGGAAAGTCAAACAGGAGAGCCACCTTTCCTTGGTGGACAATTTAGGAGAGACAACTGTCTAGGGTTTACAATTAGGAGAGATACTTGTCCCTGGTTGCCAATTTTGAAAATTCACCTGTCGCTGGTTGACAATCAGTAAAGACTTGACTTTGGTTGACAATGGGGGAGACAACTGTCTGTGGTTGACAATCAGGGGATAAACCTGTCCCTGGTTGACACTTTAGGAGAGACAACTGTATGTGGTTGACAAACAGGAGGGACACCTTTCCCTGGTTGACAATCAGGAGAGATAACCATCTGTGGTTGACAATTTCAGAAAGTCACCTGTCACTGGTTGACAATCAGTAAAGAAATTTGACTTTGGTTGACAATCAGGGGAGACAACGGTCTGTGGTTGACAATCAGGAAAGACACTTGTCCTTGGTTGACAATTTAAGAAAGTCACCTGTCGCTGGTTGACAATCAGTAACGACACTTGACTTTGGTTGACAATCAGGGGAGACACCTTTCTCTGGTTGACAATAAGGGGATACACCTGTCCCTGGTTGACACTTTACGAGAGACAACTGTCTGTGGTTGACAAACAGGAAAGACACCTTTCCCTGGGGGACAATTTAGGAGAGACAACTGTCTGTGGTTGACAATCAGGAGAGGCACTTGTCCCTGGTTGAGAGTTTCGAAAAGTCACCTGTCGCTGGTTGACAATCAGTAAAGACACTTGACTTTGGTTGACAACCAGGGGAGAGAACTGTCTGTGGTTGACACTCAGGGGATACACCTGTCCCTGGTTGACACTTTAGGAGAGACAACTGTCTGTAGTTGACAATTTAGGAGAGACACCTACACCTGGTTGACAATTTCAGAAAGTCACCTGTCGCTGGCTGAAAATCAGTAAAGACTCATGACTTTGTTTGACAATCAGGGGAGACAACTGTCTTTGGTTGACAATCAGGGGATACACCTGTCCCTGGTTGACACTTTAGGAGAGAGGGCTGTCTGTGGATAAAAAACAGGAGAGACACCTTTCCCTGGTGGACAATTTAGGAGGGACAAATGTCTGTGGTTGACGATCAGAAGAGACACTTGACCCTGGATAACAATCAGTAAAGACACTTGTCCTCGGTTGACAGTCAGGAGAAACACTTGTCCCTGGTTGACAATTTCTGACAGTCACCTGTCCCTGGTTGACAATCAGTACAGACACATGACCCTGAATGACAATCAGGGGAGACACTTGTCCCTGGATGATAATTTGGGAAAGTCACCTGTCGCTAGTTGACAATCAGTAAAGACACTTGACTTTGGTTGACAATCAGGGGAGACAACTGTCTTTGGTTGACAATCAGGGGATACACCTGTCCCTGGTTGACACTTTAGGAGAGCCAACTGTGTGTGGTTAACAAACAGGAGAGACACCTTTCCCTGGTGGGATAATTTAGGAGAGACAACTGTCAGTGGTTGACAAACAAGAGAGACGACTGTCTGTGGTTGACAATCAGGGGAGACACTTGACCCTGGTTGACAATCAGGGTAGACAACTGTCTGTGGTTTACTCTTTAGGAGAGATAACTGTCTGTGGTTGACAAACAAGACACCTTTCCCTGGTGGGATAATTTAGGAGAGACAACTGTCTGTGGTTGACAAACATGAGAGACACCTTTCCCTGGTGGGATAATTTAGGAGAGACAACTGTCTGTGGTTGACAAACAAGAGAGACACCTTTCCCTGGTGGGATAATTTAGGAGAGACAACTGTCTGTGGTTGACAAACAAGAGAGACGACTGTCTGTGGTTGACAATCAGGAGAGACACTTGACCCTGGTTGACAATCACGGTAGACAACTGTCTGTGGTTTACACTTTAGGAGAGACAACTGTCTGTGGTTGACAAACAAGAGAGACACCTTTCCCTGGTGGGATAATTTAGGAGAGACAACTGCCTGTGGTTGACGAACAAGGGAGACGACTGTCTGTGGTTGACAATCAGGAGAGACACTTGACCCTGGTTGACAATCAGGGTAGACAACTGTCTGTGGTTTACACTTTAGGATAGACAACTGTCTGTGGTTGACAAACAAGAGAGACACATTTCCCTGGTGGACAATTTAGGAGAGACGCCTGTCTCTAGTTGAAATTCTAGGAGAAACACCTTACCCTGGTTGACAATCAGGAGAGACAGCTGTCTGTGGTTGACTATCAGGAGAGACAACTGTCTGTGGTTGACGAACAAGGGAGACGACTGTCTGTGGTTGACAATCAGAAGAGACACTTGACCCTGGTTGACAATCAGGGTAGACAACTGTCTGTGGTTTACACTTTAGGAGAGACAACTGTCTGTGGTTGACAAACAAGAGAGACACATTTCCCTGGTGGACAATTTAGGAGAGACGCCTGTCTCTAGTTGAAATTCTAGGAGAAACACCTTACCCTGGTTGACAATCAGGAGAGACAGCTGTCTGTGGTTGACTATCAGGAGAGACAACTGGCTGTGGTTGACCATCAGAAACAACACTTGTCCCTGGTTGATAAACAGGAGAGACACTTTACACTGGTTGACAATCAGGGTAGACAACTGTCAGGTTTTTTAGTCCTGGTGTCATTCGCTGATGCTTGTTCGTTACTTGTTGTATTGTGTTTGCTTTGGTATGTGTTGATTCATGATTGCTTCTGTGTGCAATATTGTGCTAGCATAACTTCACTTTTGCCTTTTTGTGTGCTTCTGAGATCATTTGCAAATATTATATGGTAGACTTTGCATGCAGTTGCAATTCCAAGACGTTCGCATAGACTACAGCATGTAGTCAGGAAGTAGTCTTTGCAATTAAGTTAAATGTGTATTGGCTTTTGTTGAGTCCTACCAAGTGTTTGTATTTGAAGTATTGTGTTTCTTACACATGTTTGATTGTAACATGCGTCATAGTTGTAGTTTTCATTACCACATTTGGACATGTGGAAATCGTCGTGTAAAATCGCTAATGCTGATCAGTAGCATGTATATGGCATATCCAATATAAATTAGCATTTAGCTAACACCTTTTTTAAACGTAGAGCATCCGTGTACTTTTGAGCACCTTATTGCTTTGTTGACAGTGAAAATGACAAGATTACATATCAAAATATGGTACCATTTGAATTGACTTGAATCCGTACCTAGTTGTACCTACGGACTTCGGCAGGTACCTTTGATACGTACTGAATTTTGTACCCACTCCTAATACTGCGGTACAATAAAGTTTTATTTTTAAAGTGCTTGTGACATGTTTCTCTCACAATGTCTGCAACACTGATCTAACCCCTCTATCTTTAGGAATCCATCCATCCATCCATCTTCTTCCGCTTATCCAAGGTCGGGTGGCGGGGGCTGCAGCCTAAGCAGGGAAGCCCAGACTTCCCTCTCCCTAGCCACTTTGTCTAGCTCCTCCCGGGGTATCCTGAGGCGTTCCCAGGCCAGCCGGGAGACATAGTCTTCCCAACGTGTCCTGGGTCTTCCCCGTGGCCTCCTACCGATTGGACTTGCCCTAAACACCTCCCTAGGGAGGCGTTCGGGTGGCATCCTGACCAGATGCCCGAACCACCTCTTCTGGCTCCTCTCGACGTGGAGGAGCAGCGGCTTTACTTTGAGTTCCTCCCGGATGGCAGAGCTTCTCACCCTATCTCTAAGGGAGAGCCCCGCCACACGGCGGAGAAAACTCATTTCGGCCGCTTGTACCCGTGATTTTATCCTTCCGGTCATGACCTCAAAGCTCATGACCATAGGTGAGGATAGGAACGTTGATCGACCGGTAAATTGAGAGCTTTGCCTTCCGGCTCAGCTCCTTCTTCACCACAACGGATCGGTACAACGTCCGCATTACTGAAGACGCCGCACCGATCCGCCTGTCGATCTCACGATCCACTCTTCCCCCACTCGTGAACAAGACTCCTAGGTACTTGAACTCCTCAATTTCGGGCAGGGTCTACTCCCCAACCCGGAGATGGCATTCCACCCTTCTCCGGGCGAATAGGAATACAGTACCAACCAAATAAGGACCTTGTTCCTAAACAAGGCCAACAAAGACAAAAACCCTGTCCTTGACCAGAATGCTAATGAAGACTTTTTGCCTCCGTAACCCATCCTGCAAGACTCTACCAATAAAAGTCCTTAGGATGAGCAACCGAGGTGATGCAATGTTATGTTCGGATGTGTTTACAACCCGGGTGGCGAAGTAAAGTCTCCCCTGTGAGTCTTTACAGCAAACATGATGAGTCTGTACTAGACTGTGCCAAAGCAGCAGCTAACTCATCAGTGACCTGTAACATCAGTGTGTGTGTGTGTGTGTGTGTGTGTGTGTGTGTGTGTGTGTGTGTGTGTGTGTGTGTGTGTGTGTGTGTGTGTTGTGTGCGTGTGTGTGTGTGTGTGTGTGTGTGTGTGTGTGTGTGTGTGTGTGTGTGTGTGTGTGTGTGTGTGTGTGTGTGTGTGTGTGTGTGTGTGTGTGTGTGTGCATGAAGAGACTATAAATGTACACATGGATTGACTGGACATATATTTGTGGTTTTAGCAGATCGCCCTGAGCCCTTCTTGTCTCTTAATGTCTGATTTCCAAGGCAGAATCACTGAGCTGAGTAATAATTGCTTAATACGGTCTGCATCTTCTGAAGCAATAAACACTGCAGTCTGCAGTGTTTATTGGGGCAACTTTACTGTAATATAAACCCTGATATGTAATAATGTGAGTGTGTGGCCAAAAAAATGTACAAACCCCGTTTCCATATGAGTTGGGAAATTGTGTTAGATGTAAATATAAACAAAATACAATGATTTGCAAATCCTTTTCAACCCATAGTCAATTGAATGCACTGCAAATGCACGATATTTGATTTGCAAATAATAATTAACTTAGAATTTCATGGCTGCAACACGTGCCAAAGTAGTTGGGAAAGGGCATGTTCACCACTGTGTTACATCAGCTTTTCATTTAACAGCACTCAATAAACGTTTGGGAACTGAGGAAACTAATTGTTGAAGCTTTGAAAGTGGAATTTTTTCCCATTCTTGTTTTATGTAGAGCTTCAGTCGTTCAACAGTCCGGGGTGTCAGCTGTTGTATTTTACGCTTCATAATGCGCCACACATTTTCAATGGGAGACAGGTCTGGACTGCAGGTGGGCCAGGAAAGTACCCGCATTCTTTTTTTTACGAAGCCTTGCTGTTGTAACACGTGCTGATTGTGGCTTGGCATTGTCTTGCTGAAATAAGCAGGGGCGTCCATGAAAAAGACGGCGCTTAGATGGCAGCCTATGTTGTTCCAAAACCTGTATGTACCTTTCAGCATTAATGGTACCTTCACAGATGTGTAAGTTACCCATGCCTTGGGCACTAATACACCCCCATACCATCACAGATGCTGGCTTTTGAACTTTGCGTCGATAACAGTCTGGATGGTTCGCTTCCCCTTTGGTCCGGATGACACAATGTCGAAAATTTCCAAAAAAATTTGAAATGTGGACTCGTCAGACCACAGAACACTTTTCCACTTTGCTTCAGTCCATCTTAGATGATCTCAGGCCCAGAGAAGCCGGCTGCGTTTCTGGATGTTGTTGATAAATGGCTTTCGCTTTGCATAGTAGAGCTTTAACTTGCACTTACAGATGTAGCGACAAACTGTATTTAGTGACAGTGGTTTTCTGAAATTTTCCTGAGCCCATGCGGTGATATCGTTTAGAGATTTATGTAGTTTTTTGATACAGTGCCGTCTGAGGGATCGAAGGTCACGGTCATTCAATGTTGGTTTCCGGCCACGCCGCTTACTTGGAGTGATTTCTCCAGATCCTCTGGACCTTTTGATGATATTATGGACCGTAGATGTTGAAATCCCTAAATTTCTTGCAATTGCACTTTGGGAAACGTTGTTCTTAAACTGTTTGACTATTTGCTCACACAGTTGTGGACAAAGGGGTGTACCTCGCCCCATCCTTCCTTGTGAAAGACTGAGCATTTTTTGGGAAGCTGTTTTTATACCCAATCATTGCACCCACCTGTTCCCAATTAGCCTGCACACCTGTGGGATGTTCCAAATAAGGGTTTGATGAGCATTCCTCATTTTTATCAGTATTTATTGCCACCTTTCCCAATTTCTTCGTCACGTGTTGCTGGCATCAAAATCTAAAGTTAATGATTATTTGCAAAAAAAAAAAGATGTTTATCAGTTTGAACATCAAATATGTTGTCTTTGTAGCATATTCAACTGAATATGGGTTGAACATTTTTTGCAAATCTTTGTATTCCGTTTATATTTACATCCAACACAATTTCCCAACTCATATGGAAACGGGGTTTGTATATTGCAAGTTAATTTGTCGAATTTGAAAGCGTCAATTACATTCTGTGTCATTTACAGCACCTGTGACAAGAGCATATAGGGTGGAATTCAATCAATCAATCAATGTTTACTTATATAGCCCTAAATCACTAGTGTCTCAAAGGGCTGCACAAACCACAAAATTGATTGGAGAAATGTCGGGTTGAAAGAAACTGGCGGTGAAAACAGTTTTTCACCATTTCTTAACCAACACTTCAGTCTTAATTTTGTTTATGGCTTTGTATGCAGTTAAAGTTGTTTTTGTTAACCTTGGATGGACTGTTGGAAAGAAGACTATTTTTTGAGGAACTTAAGTTTTCGTGGGAAGTGCGTATGACGGACAGGTACGGACAATCTTCACAGTGTCTTGGCTGAACGAGCTGGTATCGGACAGCTCGGTCTCCTTGGATGCATCCTCGCTCATCCACGCGGCCAAATTAGTGGGCAGCCGAGAGTGGAGTCGGCTTTCTCGGTTGCTTTGTTGGGTCTGCTCCTGTCTCCGGCCGTGCTCCCCTCACCCCAGCAGACAATGGTTTGAATGATTGATTGATACTTTTATTAGTAGATTGCACAGTACAGTTCATATTCCGTACAATTGACCACTAAATGGTAACACCCGAATACGTTTTTCAACTTGTTTAAGTCGGGGTCCACGTTAATCAATTCATGGTGTATATGTTTATGTTTTTATTTTATTTTGTTGTTGGTGTTGTTTTACTTTTGTGGCTGGTTGCATCAGCTCTGTTCTTTTAATGTCCTTTGTGCTCTTTGATGTTTCCCTCATACAGACATGCTTATGTGTGCTATGGCTATGAGATTTTTTTCCCTTGGCCTTAGTCTGGACACCCTATCCAGGGGCCAAGCCTTGGATTGATTCTTTATTTTCTCACCCCCCTCCCCAGGGTTGATCTGTTTCTCACCTTTTTTGCAAGTGGCACCGGAAGTTGGCACACTCGTCAGTGATCTTGTTCAGTCTCTCTGTAATGTTTGTCTGCTCTTGAATGAGATTGTGCTGAAAATCTTAATTTTCCCTCGGGGATTATTAAAGGCCTACTTAAATGAGATTTTCTTATTTAAACAGGGATAGCAGGTCAATTCTAAGTGTCATACTTGATCATTTTGCGATATTGCCATATTTTTGCTGAAAGGATTTAGTAGAGAAGATCCACGATAAAGTTTGCAACTTTTGGTCGCTAATAAAAAAGCCCTGCCTTTACTGGAAGTAGCATACGATGATGTCACGGGTTGTAGGGCTCCTCACATCCTCACATTGTTTATAATGCGAGCCTCCAGCAGCGAGAGCTATTCGGACCGAGAAAGCGACAATTTCCCCATTTATTTGAGCGAGGATGAAAGATTTCTGGATGAGGAAATTTAGAGTGAAGGACTAGAAATAAAAACAAGGCGATTGCAGTGAGAGCGATTCAGATACTTTTAGACACGGCGTGGCGCAGTGGAAGAGTGGCCGTGCGCAACCCGAGGGTCCATGGTTCAAATCCCACCTAGAACCAACCTCGTCACGTCCGTTGTGTCCTGAGCAAGACACTTCACCCTTGCTCCTGATGGGTGCTGGTTGGTGCCTTGCATGGCAGCTCCCTCCATCGGTGTGTGAATGTGTGTGTGAATGGGTAAATGTGGAAGTAATGCCAAAGCGCTTTCAGTACCTTGAAGGTAGAAAAGCGCTATACAAGTACAACCCATTTATTTATTTAACCCATTTATTTACTAGGATAATTCTGGGAAATTCCTTATCTGCCTATTGTGTTGCTAGTGTTTTAGTGAGTTAAATAGTACCTGGTAGTCGGAGGGGTGTGGCCACGGGTGTGTTGACGGGTGTGTTGAGGTAGGTGTTGAGAGAAGTCACGAAGCTGCAGCAGAACAGAAGCTCAGCTGATCTCCGGTAAGAGGTGACTTATTACCACAATTTTCTCACTGAAAACTGCCGGTTGACATGTAGTCGGGATCCATGTTCGTTTGACCGCTCTGATCCATAGTAAAGCTTCACCTCTGGGAATTTTAAACAAGGAAACACCGTGTGTTTGTGAGGCTAAAGGCTAAACGCTTCCCACCTCATCTTTCTTCTTTGACTTCTCCATTATTAATTGAACAAATTGCAAACGATTCAGTAACACAGATGTCCAAAATACTGTGTAATTGCGCGATGAGAAGCGGCGACTTTTAGCCGTAAGTGGAGCTGGGCTAATATGTCCCCTCCAACCAATAGCGTCACAAACACGTGTCATCATTCCGCCATGTTTTCAACAGGAAACTCCGCGGGAAATTTAAAATTGTAATTTAGTAAACTAAAAAGGCCGTATTGGCATGTGTTGTAATGTTAATATTTCATCATTGATGTATAAACTATCAGATTGCGTGGTCGGTAGTAGTGGGTTTCAGTAAGCCTTTAAAGTATTTCTGATTCTGATTCCGATTCTGTCCTGGCTCACCCCACGGCCTTTGTTTGGAACCTGGGACATATTGGAAAGGCCAATTCACCTGCCCTTCGCCTGCCGTCCCTGCATTTCGGGGTCACGACCAACAACATCCACATTGAAGTGTACAGAGCGACACTGTTTTTAGTTATAAGCTTTGTGTGGAACCGATTGAGCTTGTAAATCGAGGAACCGCTATCGTCATGAGGAGACAATATTTCTGGTTCCTAACTCTCCATGCGGTGTGGATTTTACATACTGTTATTAATTAAACAAGGCAAAAAAAGAAAAGTCTATGCTTGTTTTAACCGATGCAAAATTATCTGGTACTCCTTCTAGTAACAGCTGCCATACACTCTTTTTACCGCCTCCCCATGCCTTGATTATCTTCAAATATGATCTTCGTCACTATATTCCTTCCTCTTCCTCGCTCCGTTTCACCACTCTCTCCCCACAGCGGGCATAAAGCGGTAATACCGGCAGCAGCTGAACATCCCCGGCTTCATCTCCAACTAATAGGAAGCGACTTTCCTGTTGCCGTCTCACGTTTGGCTTTTTTCTTCCTCCTCCTCTTCTTATCACGGATGTTTGATTTACTGAGTGAGGCTTCCAGCCGCCATGCTGTGGGTGGAAGACAGTCGGAGAAAAAGTCAGAGAGCTGGGATAAAAAGGAAGCGTGATGCCAGCGGTGGTTTAATCAAGACTTGAGAGTCTCATCTGAGGAACCTCGGTGGAAGCGGACTGGTACGCATCAAGGATGAATTTCTGCATGAAGCAGGAAGGAGGTTTTCTCTGACACCTGAGTGCCTCCACTTCTTCCATGTCGCACTCGTCTTCATCGCCACTTAGTCAAGTCTTGGCGAGGGTCCGCACAGCCTGTGGCGGCGGCGGCGGCGGCGGCTGGGAGGCCGCCCCGACCCCGACCCTGCCCGCGGCGTGCCGCCTCTGAGGACCATGGTCCTGCCGCTGCTGCTCCAGCTCCTCAGCGTCTTCCTGCGCCAGTCCGCCTCCACCGAAGCCACCGCCGTAGATCAACGCAGCGGATCCCGCCGCCCGGTCGCCGTGATGGCGTGCCCGCCCGACCTGCCGCTCTCTCGCCGCCGCCAGTGGGGGGAGAGCGATCACCCAACGCGTCCGCCCGCCCAAGAGAAAGAGGTGAGACTGTGAGGGGAAGTTTGGATGTCAGCCCATTGGAGAAAGCGTGACGTTATCGTAGTCTGTAGGCCAGGGGCAGGGAACCTTTGGCTCTCGAGCCAGATGTGGCTCTTTTGATGACCCCATCGGCTCTCAGATAAATCTTAGCTGACGTTGCTTAAAGGCCTCCTGAAATGAGATTTTCTTATTTTAGACGGGAAAAGCAGGTCCACTCTATATGTCATACTTGATCATTTCGCGATATTGCCATATTTTTGCTGGAAGGATTTAGTAGAGAACCTCGACGATAAAGTTTGCAACTTTTGGTCGCTAATTGAAAAGCCCTGCCTATACCGGAAGTATGTGCGCGTGACGTCACGAGTTGCAGGGCTCTGTCACGCCAAATTTGGCGTGACAGCCCCTCTAATGCCTCAAGGACCCCAACGAGGGCGTGATAATACCAAGTTGTATGACTCTTAAGGGTTACAGTTGCAAAATTAGCGAGGCAAAAATAGCTTGAAAGGTTAGCATGCTGGAATGCTAATATTTTTTTCCCTCACCGTTATGTTTCACCAATGACAATCAGCCAGTTATAATGCTTTTAAAACAGGCAGCTGTGTGAGCTGCTTTAAGGTCCTTCCCCCCTCATTGGGGTCCTTCAAGCAGTTTCTTCCGGGGCGAAAGTTTTTGTAGGTGGGAAGAAATTTGGCGTGACAGCTCCACACATATTCACATTGTTTTTTAATGGGAGCCACCAGCAGTAAGCGCAATTCACACCGAGAAAACGACAATTTCTCCATTAATGTGAGCGAGGATGAAAGATTTGTGAATTAGGATATTGATAGTAAAGGACTAAAAAAAAAAAAAAGCGACGGCTCCGGGCGGCAGCAGTGTGAGCGTTTCAGATGTAATTAGACACATTTACTAGGATAATTCTGGAAGATCCTTTATCTGCTTATTGTTTTAATAGTGTTTTAGTGAGATTGTAAAGATTGCAAAGGCATACCTTGAGGTCGGATGGCTGCGGTGAACACGCAGTGTCTTGGAGAGAAGCCGAGGAGCCAAGCTCACAGCTGCTTTTTTTGACAGCTGCTGCAGGACGAGGATTAATCCACTGATGTCTCCGGTAAGATATATATCACAATTTTCCCATCCAAAAACATGCTGGTTGACGTAGAGAAAACAAGTTTGCTTGACCGCTCTGTCTTAAAGCTTTACAACGAACAAAGAAACACTGGCTGTGTCTCGGTGCTAAAGACAGCTGCAATCCACCAACGGCATTGTTATTTAAAGTCTCCATTATTAAATGAACAAATTGCAAAAGATTCAGCAACACAGATGTCCAAAATACTGTGTAATTACGCGATTAAAACAGACGACTTTAGCCGTGTTTGGTGCAGCGCATATATTTCCTGACAGTCCGTGACGTCACGCGTACGCATCATCATTCCGCGACGTTTTCAACGAGAAACTCGCGGGAAATTTCAAATTGCAATTTAGTAAACTTAAAAGGCCGTATTGGCATGTGTTGCAATGTTAATATTTCATCATTGATATATAAACTATCAGACTGTGTGGTCGGTAGTAGTGTCTTTCAGTAGGCCTTTAACACGATAAGAAATGAATAATTCCGCTGGTAATCACAGTGTTAAAAATAACGTTCAAAATATAAAACATTCTCATGCATTTTAATCCATCCATCCTTTTTTATCGCACCGGTTCAAGAATTTGCATTAATGGTCAAAAGTATTTTATTTATTATTGGTTACCTTCAGAATAACAATGTTATTAAAAAGCATTTAGTTGTTGCAATCAGGGAAAGTCCAAATAAAAGAAGAGGCGTAGAATTCTCTTGTCATTGAGCTAAATTGAATCCAGTCTCTGTTTAATTCCTTGCTTCTTGCCTGTTTAACAGATGTCATCACTGTTTGAACCTGCCAGTTGTAATCAGCTCTGTAGCCCGGAAATTACGGTAATATTTCATATCCCACCGTCCTATTTCTATATGTTTTGGTGACAGTATTTCCTCCCATAGATAACAATCTAAAAATGTATTACTAAATAAGACGTCTTTTATTTGGAAGCTTATTGTGGACGGAGCATGAAGTGAGTGTGTAAAGGCAACTCACGCTTGCAGCTACACAACAGCTAAGCCCACAATAGCACCCAAGCTACAAATACATACAGTAATAAGTGTCCTTCATTGAACAATATTGCATTCTATAACAGCATAAAACATTCAGTACATAATAGTTGCATATTACTTACACATAGAAAGTATTCAGTAACAAATGTTTCCGCATTATTAAACTTAGTCTGTCATGAGCCTTACTTCATGAATTATTGTGGCCACTAAGTTTCACCCCAAAAAAAACAAAACAACAAAAATCAATTACCACTCCACATCCAGCATAAATCCAATCCAGAAGGATACAAAATAAGTAGGTTGGTATTTTTTAGACTACCATTGTTCTCTGACTCATTTCCCTTGATACAACATTCCACACTGCAAAATAAGTATGTCTGATATCATATCAATATTGGTATCATCCAATACTCACGGCTCTGAAGTAAAAGAGTTGTGTTAGGACACTCCTAGACCTAAGCGAGTGTAAGTAATGCTAGTATGTGTGGCGGTACGCTTTGTGAACGACACTTTCCGACCCTTTAAAATCGGTGCTGAACAATGAGCTTTTTGCTCATGGACTAGTGCTACTCAACTTACTGGTGAATATTTTTGTGGGAACATATTAAAGGCCTACTGAAACCCACTACTACCGACCACGCAGTCTGATAGTTTATATATCAATGATGAAATATTAACATTGCAACACATGCCAATGCGGCCTTTTTAGTTTACTAAATTGTAATTTTAAATTTCCCGCGAGTTTCTTGTTGAAAACGTCGCGGAATGATGACGTGTTCGCGTGACGTCACGGACTGTCAGGAAATAATAGCGCTGCACCACTCGCGGCTAAAAGTCGTCTGCTTTAATGGCATAATTACACAGTATTTTGGACATCCGTGTTGCTGAATCTTTTGCCATTTGTTCACTTAATAATGGAGACTAAAAAAGACAATGATGTTGGTGGAAAGCGGTGGATTGCAGCTGTCTTTAGCACCGAGACACAGCCGGTGTTTCTTTGTTTGTTGTGAAGCTTTAACACAGAGCGGTCAAGCGAAAATGTTTTCTCTACGTCAACCGGCATGTTTTTGGATGGGGAAATTGTGATACATATCTTACCGGAGACATCAGTGGATTAATCGTCGTCCTGCAGCAGGTGTTTAAAAGGCAGCTGTGAGCTTGGCTCCTCGGCTTCTCTCTGAGACACTGCGTGTTCACGGCAGCCATCCAACCTTGAGGTATGTCTTTACAATCTTTAAAATCTCAATCAAACACTATTAAAACAATAAGCAGATAAGGGACCTTCCAGAATTATCCTAGTAAATGTGTCTAATTACATCTGAAACGCTCACACTGCCGCCACCCAGAGCCGTCACTTTTTTTTTCTTCTTCTATTCCTTCACTATCAATATCCTAGTTCACAAATCTTTCATCCTCGCTCTGATTAATGGGGAAATTGTCGCTTTCTCGGTGCGATTTTCTCTTACTGCTGTTTGCTCCCATTAACAACAATGTGAGGATGTGTGAAGCCCTGCAACTCGTGACGTCACGCGCACATACTTCCAGTAAAGGCAAGGCTTTTCTATTAGCGACCAAAAGTTGCGAACTTTATCGTGGATGTTCTCTACTAAATCCTTCCAGCAAAAATATGGCAATATTGCGAAATGATCAAGTATGACACAGAATGGACCTGCTATTCCCGTTTAAATAAGAAAATCTCATTTCAGTAGGCCTTTAAGTTTGTGGTCAAAGACTTAATTTTTCGAAATCAGCTTCTTGTACGTCTTCTTTGACAAATCCTGTTTTAAACGATGCATTCATGCTGTTCAGTAAATAAGAGCTCTGACACGAAGAGTGGGGGAAGTCCATCTGTCAGGTTTGGACTAAGTCGTAGAAAAATACTAAAAACACATCTTGGCAGGTGTAAAAATGGAAAGCGGCTTTACTTTCACGGCTTCTTCATCCCTTGAACGATTTGCTCCAGCTTTGATATCGCTCCTTGTTGTATTGCTGCTGTTGGTTTGTTCCCTGCAGTTCCTGCAGGCCGTATCGAGTCACTTCCGATCGCGTCATCTTAGCCAGCAGGACATAGGGCAACATTTCACAAGCCGCTGTTCTATATTTGGTGGTTCTATTAACGCCAGCGTTAGGGGCAGTGAGCTGATTTGATCGCAGTCAACAATTACTGGATCATCCTTCACTGCACTTGTTTATTGAAGTAACGTTACGCCGAGCGTGATCAGAAACATTGAGGAATGAAACCACGTTTCAACAACACAGTTAGAAATACAAGTTTACTGCTTGTTTTGATATCACTTCATTATATAGATTCAGTCATTGATCTAGTAGTTAATCATTTTTATCATTATGGTTGTTCTTATCCGGGTTTTATACTGACAACTGTAAATGTCTTAATGTATTTATTACAGATATTATCGGCTGATAAATGCTTTAAAATGTAATATCGGAAATTATCGGTATGGGTTTCAAAAAATAAAATGTGTGACTTTTTAAAAACGCCGCTGTGTACACGGATGTAGGGAGAAGTACGGAGCGCCAATAAACTTTAAAAGTATTGCCTTTGCATGCCGGCCAAATTACAGAACATTTGCGGCTTTTCAATACACACAAGTGAATGCAAGGCATACTTGGTCAACAGCCAAAGAGGTCACGCTGAGGGTGTCCCTATCAGCAACTTTAACACTGTTACAAATAAGCACCACCCTGTGAACCCACACCGAACAAGAATGACAAACACATTTTGGGAGAACATCCTCACCGTAACACAACATAAACACAACAGAACAAATAACCAGAACACCTTGCAGCACTAACTCTTCCGGGACGCTACAATATATTAAATATGCCTGTTAATTAAAACATCTGCCTTGTTTTTGATTGATATTCAGGCCTACTATGCTACTGTATTTTAATGTTGGTCATTATGGAAGTACTTGGAGAGCCACTTTTTTTTTTTTTTTTGAGGTGGTACTTGGTGGGAAAAAAGTTTGTTTTAGTGGATCCAAGTACATAAAGATGTTTGTAGAATTATACATGCAAACACAAAATCAAACTTCCTCAAAAAGAAAATAAGCATTTTGCGATTTTTAATATTTTTACTAGTGATTAACTCCTGGCAGTTTTAGCAATCTAAAAGACTCAATGTGTAAAATTATTTATTTGATTAATTCTTATAAAGTTGGCATATAGATTGATTGTATGTTTAATCTTATGATACCGTTTGAACTTTGCGCCTAGAACAATCAGGATGGTTATTTTCCTCGTTGAGGACACAACGTCTATAGTTTCCAAAACCAATTTGAAATGTGGACTCGTCAGACCACAGAACACTTTTCAACTTTGCATCAGTCCATCTTAGATAAGCTCGTGCCTAGCGCAGCCGGCGACATTTCTGGGTGTTGTTGATAAATCGCTTTCGTTTTGCGTAGTAGAATTCTAACATTTCACTTACAGATGTAGCGACCAACTGTAGCTACTGACAATTGTTTTCTGAAGTGTTATTGAGCCCGTGTGGTGACATCTTTTACAGACTGATGTCGCTTTTTGATGCCGTACCACCTGAGGGATCCAAGGTCACAGGCATTCAATGTTTCATGCTGTGATTTCTCGAGTTTTTCTGAACTTTTTGATCATATAACAGACCGTAGATAAAGTTAAAGTTAAAAGTTAAAGTACCAATGATTGTCACACACACTCTTGGTGTGGCGAAATTATTCTCTGCATTTGACCCATCACCCTTGATCACCCCCTGGGAGGTGAGGGGAGCAGTGGGCAGCAGCGGTGCAGCGCCCGGGAATATTTTTTGGTGATTTAAACCCCAATTCCAACCCTTGATGCTGAGTGCCAAGCAGGGAGGTAATGGGTCCCATTTTTATAGTCTTTGGTATGACTCAGGACGGAGACTCTAACCACTAGGCTACTGAGTACATATTAGGTGAAATACATAAATTCCTTGCAATAGTTTGTTGAGAAATGTTTTTCTTAAACTGTTCGACAATTTTACTCACGCATTCGTTCACAAAGTGGTGACCCTCACCCCATCCTTGTTTGTGAATGACTGAGCATTTCATGGAAGCTGCTTTTCAATCATGGCACCCACCTGTTCCCAATTAGCATATTAACCTGTGGAATGTTCCAGATAAGTGTTTGAGGAGCATTCCTCAACTTCTCAGTCTTTTTTGCCACTTGTCCCAGCTTTTTTTAAACATATTGCAGGCATCAAATTCCAAATGAGCTAATATCTGCAAAAAACAACAAGGTTTTCCAGTTCGAACATTAAGTATCTTGTCTTTGAAGTCTATTCAATTGAATATAGGTTGGAAAGGATTTACAAATCATTTTATTCTGTTTTTATTTACGATTTACACAACATGCGAACTTCACTGATTTGGGTTTTTTTTACATGTTATCACTGGCCATGTTTTTTGCAAGTGGTGGTTTGACCCGGAAAAACACGAGTGATGACGTCCTGCTTAACGCACAAGGAATTTAACTTTGGACTTTGCTGTCTCGGTAGAATGTTAACATCAAATAATCAGCTAAAAATAAAAACAAGTAATTTTAGACGAATATTTACACGAGTGATGAGACAAGATGAAACTATAAATACAAACCCCGTTTCCATATGAGTTGGGAAATTGTGTTAGATGTAAATATAAACAGAATACAATGATTTGCAAATAACTTTCAACCCATATTCAATTGAATGCACTACAAAGACAAGATATTTGATGTTAAAACTCATAAACTTTTTTTTTTTTTTGCAAATAATAGTTAACTTAGAATTTCATGGCTGCAACAAGTGCCAAAGTAGTTGGGAAAGGGCATGTTCACCAATGTGTTACATCACCTTTTCTTTTAACAACACTCAATAAACGTTTGGGAACTGAGGAAACTAATTGTTGAAGCTTTGAAAGTGAAATTCTTTACCATTCTTGCTTGATTTACAGCTTAAGTTGTTCAACAGTCCGGGGTCTTGTCGTATTTTACGCTTCATAATGCGCCACACATATTCGATGGGAGACATGTCTGGACTGCAAGCGGGCCAGGAAATTACCCTCACTCTTTTACTACGAAGCCACGCTGTTGTAACACGTAGTTTGGCATTGCTTTGCTGAAATAAGCAGGGGCATCCATGATAACGTTGCTTGGATGGCAACATATGTTGCTCCAAAACCTGTATGGACCATTCAGCATTAATGGTGCTTTCACAGATGTGTAAGTTACCCAATGCCTTGGGCACTAATACACCCCCATACCATCGCAGATGCTGGCTTTTGAACTTTGCGCCTATAACAATCCGGATGGTTATTTTCCTCTTTGTTCCGGAGGACACCTCGTCCACTGTTTCCAAATATAATTTAAAATGTGGACTCGTCAGACCACAGAACACTTTTCCACTTTGCATCAGTCCATCTTAGATGAGCTCAGGCCCAGCGACGCCGGCGGCGTTCCTGGGTGTTGTTGATGAATGGCTTTCGCTTTGCATAGTAGAGTTTTAACTTGCACTTACAGATGTAGCGACCAACTGTAGTTAATGACAGCGGTTTTATGAAGTGTTCCTGAGCCCATGTGGTGATATTCTTTACACACTGATGTCGGTTTTTGATGCAGTACCGCCTGAGGGATCAAAGGTCCGTAATATCATGGCTTACGTGCAGTGATTTCTCCAGATTGTCTGAACCTTTTGATGATTTTACAGACCGTAGATGGTAAAATCCCTAAATTCCTTGCAATAGCTCGTTGAGAAATGTTGTTCTAAAACTGTTCGACAATTTGCTTACAAATTGGTAACCCTCACCCCATCCTTGTTTGTGAATTACTTAGCATTTCATGGAAGCTGCTTTTATACCCAATCATGGCACCCACCTGTTCCCAATTAGCCTGCACACCTGTGGGATGTTCCTAACAAGTGTTTGATGAGCATTCCTTAACTTTATCAGTATTTATTGCCACCTTTCCCAACTTCTTTGTCATGTGTTGCTGGCATCAAATTCTAAAGTTATTGATTTGCAAAAAAAACAACATGTTTATCAGTTTGAACATCAAATATGTTGTCTTTATAGCATATTCAACTGAATATGGGTTGAAAATGATTTGCAAATCATTGTATACCATTTATATTTACATCTAACACAATTTCCCAACTCATACGGAAACGGGGTTTTCTACATTTTGAAATTATTGGTATTATTTGTGTTATTATTGCATTGGTATTATTTATGTTCTTTACTGGGCCACCATCATGTATTTATAAACGACATGTCACATGTAAAGACGTGCCAGGTTAAAAATAGAATAATGTGAACAACACTGCCAGATCCGCAATGAGTCTATAGTAGGTGTGTGTGTGTGTGTGTGTGTGTGTGTGTGTGTGTGTGTGTGTGTGTGTGTGTGTGTGTGTGTGTGTGTGTGTGTGTGTGTGTGTAGGAAAACAGACTTTCAGTTACAAATGTAGTTTATTATCATTATTATTAATGTTGGACAAAACATGTCTAAAACACGTGTAACCATCCATCCATCTTCTTCCGCTTATCCGAGGTCGGGTCGTGGGGGCAGCAGCCTAAGCAGGGAAGCCCAAACTTTCCTCTTCCCCAGCCACTTCGTCCAGCTCTTCCTGGGGGATCCCGAGGCATTCCCAGACCAGGCCAACACGTGTAACTCTGAGCAAAAAAAGTCAAAGTACCTACTTAAAGGCCTACTGAAATGAGATGTTTTTATTTAAACGGGGATAGCAGGTCCATTGTATGTGTCATACTTGATCATTTCGCGATATTGCCATATTTCTGCTGAAAGGATTTAGTAGAGAACATCGACAATAAAGTTAGCAACTTTTGGTCCCTAATAAAAAAAGCCTTGCCTTTACCGGAAGTAGCAGACGATGTGCGCGTGACGTCACGGGTTGTAGAGCTCCTCACATCCTCACATTGTTTTTAATCATAGCCACTAGCAGCAAGAGCGATTCAGACCGAGGAAGCGACGATTTCCCCATTAATTTGAGCGAGGATGAAAGATACGTGGATGAGGAAAGTTAGAGTGAAGTACTAGAAGAAAAAAAAAAGCTGACGGCAGTGGGAGCGATTCAGATGTTATTAGACATATTTACTAGGATAATTCTGGAAAATACCTTATCTGGTTATTGTGTTACTAGTGTTTTAGTGAGATTATAAAGTCATACCTGAAAGTCGGAGAGGTGTGGTGACCGCCAGTGTCTCTGATGGAAGCCATGGAGGAGCCAAAAAAGTCGCACCTGCCTCTTTGACAGCTGCAGGAGGACGCAAGCTACGCTCATGTCTCCGGTAAGAGCCGACTTATTACGACAATGTTCTCACCGAAACCTGCCGGTTGACATGTGGTAGAGAGACATGTTCGCTTGACCGCTCTGTTCCATATTAAAGCTTCACAACAAACAAAGAAACACCGACTGTGTTTTGGTTGCTAAAGGCAGTTGCAATCCACCGCTTTCCACCAACAGCATTCTTCTTTGACGTCTCCATTAATATTTGAACAAATTGCAAAAGATTCAGCAACACAGATGTCCATAATACTGTGTAATTATGCGATTAAAGCAGACGACTTTTAGCCGTGATTGGTGCTGGGATAAAATGTCCGCTCCAACCATTAATGTCACAAGCACGCGTCAACATAAGCGTCATCATTCCGCAACGTTTTCAACAGGATACCTTGCGGGAAATTTTAAAAATTGCAACTCAGTAAACTAAAAAGGCCGTATTGGCATGTGTTGCAATGTTAATATTTCATCATTGATTTATAAACTATCAGACTGCGTGGTGGGTAGTAGTGGGTTTCAGTAGGCCTTTAAAGTACAACCCCGTTTCCATATGAGTTGGGAAATTGTGTTAGATGTAAATATAAACAGAATACAATGATTTGCAAATCCTTTTCAACCCATATTCAGTTGAATGCACTACAAAGACAAGATATATGTCGTTCAAACTCATGATCTTTTTTTTTTTTTGCAAGTAATAATTAACTTTGAATTTCATGGTTGCAACATGTGCCAAAGTAGTTGGGAAAGGGCATGTTCACCACTGTGTTACATCACCTTTTCTTTTAACAACACTCAATAAACGTTTGGGAACTGAGGAAACTAATTGTTGAAGCTTTGAAAGTGGAATTCTTTCTCATTCTTGTTTTATGTAGAGCTTCAGTCGTTCAACAGTACAAAGCAAAGGAAAGGAAGCATGTGTTTTGGCATCAGCATGTCTGAATGGTTCACAACACAATGGCTGCCACACATAACTGCTCTTTTATATGACTTCCCATACCTGGCATGCACCACTTTTACCCCACAAAGTTGCTTACCACCATAATCGAACATTTCTACACGTGTGTTGTCGTACTCGTAAAATAAAGGAACCCAAAGACACTATTGCTATCTAACTCCTCATATCTCTCTCATTAATCCAGGATTAATTTAAATCATGGGTGTCAAACGTACGGCCTGAGGGCCGGATCAGGCCCTCGAACAGGTTTTATCCGCCCGCGGGATGAGTTTGCTAAGTAAAAAAATGTACCTGAAATTTTTGAATGAAATAAACAGCTGTTCTAAATGTGTCCACTGGATGTCACTATAGCAATTATTTGTATCTTTGTAGATCAGGGTTCACCAACCTTTTTGAAACAAAGAGCTACTTCTTGGCTACTGATTAATGCGAAGGGCTACCAGTTTGATACACACTTAAATAAATTGCCAAAAATAGCCAATTTGCTCAATTTACCTTTAAAAAAATAAATCTATATATATATAAAAAAAATGGGTATTTCTGTCCGTCATTCCATCGAACATTTTTTTTTCCTTTTACGGAAGGTTTTTTGTAGGGAATAAACGATGTAAAAAACACTTAATTGAACGGTTTAAAAGAGGAGAAAACAGGAAAAAAATTAAAATTAAATTTTGAAACATAGTTTATCTTCAATTTCGACTCTTTAAAATTCCAAAATTCAACCGAAAAAAAAAGAGAAAACTGGTTAATTCGAATCTTTTTGAAATAATTAAAAAAAATATTTATGGAACATCATTAGTGATTTTTCCTGATCAAGATTAATTTTAGAATTTTGATGACATGTTTTGAATAGGTTAAAACCCAATCTGCACTTTGTTAGAATATATAACAAATTGGACCAAGCTATATTTCTAACAAAGACAAATCATTATTTCTTCTAGATTTTCCAGAAATAAGATTTAAATTTGATTCTACAGATTTTCTAGATTTGCCAGAATTATTTTGTTTGAATTTTAATCATAATAAATTTGAAGAAATATTTCACAAAAATTATTCGTCGAAAAAACAGAAGCTAAAATCAAGAATTAAATTAAATGGTATTTATTATTCTTTACAATAAAAAAAAAATACTTGAACATTGATTTAAATTGTCAAGACAGAAGAGGAAGGAATTCAAAAGGTAAAAATATATATATGTGTTTTAAAAAAATCCTAAAATAATTTTTAAGGTTGTATTTAAAATAAAGTGCAATGTACTTATCTGTACAGTAATCTCTTTATTTATATCTGCACATTTTTGCTTTTTTTTTATCCTGTACTACCAAAAGCTAATGCAACTAAATTTCGTTCTTATTCGTACTGTAAAGTTCAAATTTAAATGACAATGAAAAGGAAGTCTAAGTCTAATCTAAGTCTATTTTTTCTCTAAAATTGTCTTTCTGAAAGTTATAAGAAGCAAAGTAAAAAAAAAAAGAATGAATTTATTTAAACAGGTGAAGACCAAGTCTTTAAAATATTTTCTTGGATTTTCAAATTCTGTTTGAGTTTTTTCTCTCTTAAAATTAAACATTTAAAATTTACTAGCAAGACCAACTTGCTAGTAAATAAATACAATTTAAAAAATAAAGGCAGCTCACTGGTAAGTGCTGCTATCTGAGCTATTTTTAGAACAGGCCAGCGGGCTACTCATCTGGTCCTTACAATATGTACAAAAAAACACATTATGTTAGTACATCAAAAACACATAAATAACATCCTGTAATTTGATTTAGTTATAATTTTCTTATCTTGACGGATTGAAAATTAACACCAATGAGTTGACTGATAAACATTATCACATGATTTATTCAGGAAGTATATATAACGACAAATATAGATAGACCAAAGACATGCACCTGATTGGCAACACTAAATGGTTCCTATTGTGTGAATGTGAGTGTGAATGTTGTCTGTCTATCTGTTGGCTCTGTGATGAGATGGCGACTTGTCCATGGTGTACCCCGCCTTCCGCCCGATTGCAGCTAAAATATGCTCCAGCACCCCCCACGACCCCAAAAAGGACAAGTGGTAGAAAATGGATGGAAAGATAGAATACTATTAATCGCAACATGTAAGTGTAAAAAAAACCCAACAACATTATGATTTGTATATTTAAAAAAAATGTGCTTGTTCTATTTTTAAACAAAACAATCTGAAGATGTCTTTATTTTTAAGTTATCGTGCCATGATTTTACCAGTATATTTTTCCCCATGTGGCCCCCGGTTTAAAATGAGTTTGACACCCCAGCTCTAAATAGAAAACAAACTCCCCCCTGTGAGTTGGTATGATCTGCTGTTGTCTGTGATGACATCATCAACCTCACAAAACCAGGAAATACCTGGTGGCTCAGCCCCAAACATTTCTGAAGATGAGCTTCCACCACATGTAAGTATCTTACAACATTCAAATTAATACATTTATCTAATACAAATTGAAACCAGTACTCTTTAGCGAGCAAGTGTTGAGTACCAAGTAGAGATGTCCGACAATGGCTTTTTTACTGATATCCAATATTCCGATATTGTCCAACTCTAAATTACCGATACCGATACATACAGTCGTGGAATTAAGACATTATTATGCCAAATTTTTTTGTGATGCATTAAACAATGTAACAAGGTTTTCCCAAATAAATCAACTCAAGTTATGGAGAAAAAATGCCAACATGGCACTGCCATATTTAATATTAAAGTCACAAAGTGCTTTATTTTTTTTGTCCCTCCATTTGGGACATGCTCTCCCTGAGAGAGCATGCTCTCTCCCTGAGAGAGCATGAGGAAGTGGAGGTGGAGGGGGTAGCGCGGGGTATATATTGTAGATTCCCGGAAGTTAGTGCTGCAAGGGCTCCTGGGTATTTGTTCTGTTGTGTTTATGTTGTGTTAAAGTGCGGATGTTCTCCCAAAATGTGTTTTTCATTCTTGTTTGGTGTGGGTTCACAGTGTGGCGCTTATTTGTAACAGTGTTAAACTTGTTTATACGGCCACCCTCAGTATGACCTGTATGGCTGTTGACCAAGTATGCCTTACATTGACTTGTGTGTGTGACAAGCCATAGATATTATATAGCCGTAGATATTATTATTATTATTTTCACCAGGAGGGGGTGTATATATTTTCAAGTATTTCTTATATATATATATATATATATATATATATATATATATGATCTGTTCATAAATGAGTATATCCGTTTGGCCAGCGTGTTCAATGGAGAAGTCTGATCTACAAAATTTGCAGGCAGCACACCCCTTCCCCTTCGAGCTGTCCTGGATGAACTGAAATTATTATTTGTTTCAATCGTTTTGGAACTTGCAACCGTACTTCTTCTTCTTACTCGTCGTCGCCATGTCTCTTCTTCGTTCTTCTGCTACGTCTCTGTTATATTTTTGGACATTACTACTTGCCATAGTTTTGAAGCAATGCATGATGGGAATCCGGATGTTGCGTGTCAGTGTATTAACGTGCTGGATGGAGTAAATGCACGCTGAGAAATAGCTACGTGCCTGCCTACTTTATTGGTTAAAGATAAACCTATGGATTACGGAGACATATATAATAGTCTCCTTTTCAGGTTGTAGAGGATGCTAAAGGCAGTGCCTTTAAGGCACGCCCCCAATATTGTTGTCTAGGTGGAAATAGGGAGCAATTCGGGAGAATGGTTCCCCCAGGACATTTTCGGGAGGGGCACAAAAATTCGGTAGTCTAAAGGGAAAATCGGGAGGGTTGGCAAGTATGCCTTTACGTCGTCGCATGTTTAAGTACTTGTGTGTTTAACGAGGTAATACCATCGTGTAGGACTGGTAAATATTAAGTTGTGATTTTGTTTTGAAATAACACATACTGTATTTTCTGGACCATAGGGCGCACTGGATTATGAGGCACACTGCCGATGAGAGGGTCTATTCAGGTAATTTTTTTATACAAAAGGCGCACCAGACTATAAGGCACATTAAAGAGGTCATATTTAGATAAAATATTTCCTTGTGGTGTACATAACATGTAATGGTTGTTCTTTGGTCAAAATGTGATAAAAATGCTTCAGGATTTAGTGGGCGGTCTTATCTACGTGGCTCACCTTGGACAGTGTCTTCTCTCCGTCATCTTTGTTGTAGCTGTGTAGCGTGCAAGGACGGGAGTGGAAGAAGTGTCAAAAGACGGAGCTAACTGTTTTAATGACATTCAGACTTTACTTCAATCAATAACGGAGCAGCATCTCCTCATCCGTGGCTCACTAGTGCAATAACGTCGGAAATGTGTCCCGTGAAAAACCTTCCGATTGGAACTCTTTAAGTTCCTTGGGTGAATAATGTATACTCACTACACCGGTAGTTTTTAGCGCTTCCATAGCGAGATATAGGTTA
Source organism: Nerophis ophidion (assembly GCF_033978795.1). NCBI lineage: Eukaryota > Metazoa > Chordata > Actinopteri > Syngnathiformes > Syngnathidae > Nerophis > Nerophis ophidion. The sequence goes on from NC_084625.1 coordinate 39,643,100, forward strand.
GAACTTTACACTTCTTTATATTAGAAATGGCAGCAGCAGAGGGTGAATGTCCTATAACAAGAAAATAGAGAAAAATAAGAAGCATATCGACTACGGTATCGGCACAGACTACTGGGATGGACGTGCGCAATTTTTCAGGACTTATGCAGATCCCAAATACACATCAGCAGGTACCAGAAGGTAAGAAAAGTTGTTTTTTCATAATATTGTGAAACAAAACGCCAGGTAATATGTCTGCTAATTAGTGCCATTTTGCGGCCCTTATAAACACACCATAGTAATGGGAACCGTAATGGGCCGACAATCCATCAAACGGTGCGGCTTCAAAGTCATACTAAAAGATTTTCACAGATTTTTGAGTGCCGTGTGTGATGTTTTACATTTTCAATGGGACATTTAAAGTTCTGGTGTTGTTTACTGGCGTCATATTGCAGTCTACACATATCCATTGCATCCGGTCTCCCCCAGGGGGGGAGGGGGGGGGGGGGGTTACCCACATTTGCAGTCCCTCTCCAAAGTTTCTCATAGTCATTCTCATCGACGTCCCACTGGGTTGTGAGTTTTTCCTTGCCCTTGTATGGGCGCTGAACCGCGGATGTTGTTGTGGCTTGTGCAGCCCTTTGAGACACTTGTGATTTAGGGTTATATAGATAAACATTGATTGATTGATTGATTGATTGATGATCTCTTTTGTGTGACTACCAAAATGGCTTTGAGGTCGTTAAGCACAACCAGAATTATTCGGTACATTAGGCGCACCGGGTTATAAGCCGCACTGTCGAGTTTGGTGAAAATGATAGGATTTAATATGTGACTTATAGTTCGAAAAATACGGTTGGAAGTGGGTATTAAAAAAAAAATGGAATTGGTGGTGGTTAGAAAAATAATTTGACGGATACCTGCTTTCGGAATTCATTTTCAAGAACTATGCAATTTTTGTGTTGGTCATTTCATCATCTCTGGTGGCAAAGTTGTCTGTCATTAAACAGCATTGTGAGGAATGCACACATGTAGAGAAGAAAATATTCAGAAAAATAAACGACAAACTGCATAGGGACAACCAAAACTGCAACGTGGCCCTCATTGAAAAGGAGTTTGACACCCCTGCTCTAGAATATTTATTAATAGCCAGCGAAAAGGTATTGTTTTGACATGAGGGATGTAAACAGAGGTCACAACCCTGTAAGTATATTACCTGAGGGTGCGTGGCTGTACAACAGATATGCCAAATGGTATTTTTTGGGGGGAATTTTTTAACATGCATGTTATGGAATTGTACATTTAAATTTTCAATGATAATAATGTTAGTAACATACTGTATCTACTTTGGAATAACCAACAAAATAAGTAGTACATTACATGGGATATGTAAGTGACACAAAAACAGCCAAAATAGGTTATCTAAAAGGTAAAATTTTGTGCAGAAATGCAATCAATTGCAGGTAATGTAGTTTTGAGTTCAAAAATGTTCTTTCAGAGCTCGCGTGCCAGCACTTGCTGCCGATAGAAAAGTCCATATGACCTCAAAGGTTCATCTTTCAGAAAGCAAATGTGGGAACTCCTTTCAAAAGTAGTTGTGTTTCTGTTAGGGGGGGTCATCTGTGGAACATCCTGGATGATGCCTTAAAATGTTCCAGATTTACATATAAAAAAAAAACCTTTAAAACTTATATCTTGGAAAAATCGATCGTTCTGGAATAAACACCAGTAGTTCAATGATGACAAAAACTAAGTGTGGGCCATCCATTTTCTACAGCATGCCCCCTATTTGGGGTGCTGGAGCCTATCCCAGCTGCACAGGGCAACTAAGTGTGGTATATACTGTAAGTCAGGGGTTTGGCAACCTTTACCACTCTAAGAGCCATTTTGACCCGTTTCACAAAATAAAGAAGACAACAGGAGCCAACCATAATCGCGAATATCTGCTGATGGTCACCCAGGTAACAATAATAACGGTGTGCTATGAAGCCATTGCCGTCTTCTGCAACATGTGCTAACAGCTTGCCAGCCCAGTAACATGTTGTATGTGGCTTCCGCTGATACACGTGCACCACTGCAAGGCATACTTGTTCAACAGCCACACAGGTTACACTGAAGTTTGTGATACAAACAACTTTAACAGTCTTACTAATATGCGCCACACTGTGAACCCACACCAAACAAGAATGGCAAACACATTTTGGGAGAACATCGGCACTATAACACATTATAAACGCAAAATAACAATTACCCATAATCCCATGCATCCATGACTCTTCCTGACTATATTATAGACCCCGCGAGGGTGTATAATATAGTCAGGAATAGTCATGGATACAAAGGATTCTGGGTAATTGTTGTGTTGCGTTTATGTTGTGTTACTGTGAGGATGTTCTCCCGAAATGTGTTTGTTAGTCTTGTTTGGTGTGGATTCACAGTGTGGCGCTTATTAGTAAGAGTGTTAAAGTTGTTTATATCACAACCTTCAGTGTAACCTGTGTGGCTGTTGACCAAGTATGCCTTGTAATCTTGTGCGTGTGACGATAGAAGCAGCAAAATGCATGCGTCCGGCTGGCAAGCAGATATAATGGTGTAAAGGCGGGTGCGATGACATCTTGTAGAGGACCTTAAAAGTAAAGCCATCACGGCACGCCCGCAATATTGTAGTCCGAGTAAAAATCGGAGAATGGCACCAAAATCCGGAAAAAAATGGCACCAAAATCCGGAAAACCCCCAAAACAATCAGGAGGGGGAGTCGGCGATTATGCAGCTGAGCCACATCAGAGTGGTCAAAGAGCCGCATGCGGCTCCAGATCCGCGGGTTGCAGACCCCTGCTGTAAGTATTAATGGAAATGTAAGTGTTCGTATACAGTATATTACTGGTACAGATGTTAACCAATATGCAGCGCTTGAATTTTACCACGGCATTTCCCGCCAATATTTGCGGCAAGAACATGCCGTGACCGCCCTTGACTTTTTACTTGTCAATGGGATAGGGATGTAACAGTAAACTGTCAAGACTAGGACTATGGTATGGATTGTTTTCCCGAGGTGCGAAGCGACTGGATCGGACATGGCGTGAAGGTAATGACATTTTTTAATTTTAACTCAAAAGTACTACAAAAACAGACGGTATAAACAAAAACTCGCACAATGGCAGAACTATGGACATGAAACAAAACTTGCAAACTATGGAATGAATAAAGAAAACTTACTTGGAACGGGAAAAGAGCATGAAAAAGAGCAGCATGGATCATCAGCATGAATAACAGGGGTGGATAGAGGGTGATGTCGCCAGGCTGACTGCCTGGCAACTGCAGGCTTAAAATGGTGATGTGGTGATTGACAACAGGTGCATGAGTCCAAATGAATCAGGTGCGTGACATGAGGATAACTGAAAACTAATGGGTTGTCATGGAAACAAAGCAGGGAGTGAAAAAACAGGAACTGACAAAATCCAAAACCCAAACAGAACATAACCAAACTAAACATGGTCACCAGGACATGACATAAATGGTATAATGATAATTTGTGATAATTCCCGCCGGTTAGTAATACTATTTAATTTTTTAAATGACCGTAAAACCGTCATTTATTAATGCATTTTCGGCAACACGAAGTCAGGCGCATGTGTACTAGGGTCGTTTGGCTTGATAATCATGGCGGACCATGTACACCGACTTTGCTGGCGAGATTTCCCTTCAGAGTAAAACGAACAAAGCGCCTGGTTCGACGTAATTTTCCCTCGCTTTCCGCCGTGCGTTTAAGAGAACACTGCTGTGTTTAGATGGAGACAGGTGTGGACAAAATTGGAGACCGACGCACTTGTCCCCACACTAAAAGTATACAGCGAAGGAGAAAATAATTTTGATGTTTTGTAGCAGGCAATGTTGGTTTATAAAGTCTTTAGTTTGTTTACTGGGATGTGTACTCCTCCTTTATTTGACTGCAGACTGTATCAGTGTTCAAATAACATCAATACTAGCTATAATGTTTTCTCATCTCATCGAATTGTTTGCAGGCGATGAAGATTGTTTATTCTATATGGGGTTTTTTATTTGTTGGCCAAACTGTTGTACTGAAACACTAGGGAGGTTTTGGAGAAGAACAAAGCTTGTTTATTAGACTTCATTAGCATAACTGCTTTGTGTTTTATTTTGATATCAAAAAGTAAACACCGGGTTTTGTTTACTTTGGGTTTTTTTTCATGTCACTTCAAAAATCATACATATGACATGATTTGGGCTTCACGGTGGCAGAGGGGTTAGTGCATCTGCCTCACAATACGAAGGTCCTGCAGTCCTGGGTTCAAATCCAGGCTCGGGATCTTTCTGTGTGGAGTTTGCATGTTCTCCCCGTGAATGCGTGGGTTCCCTCCGGGTACTCCGGCTTCCTCCCACTTCCAAAGACATGCACCTGGGGATAAGTTGATTGGCAACACTGAATTGGCCCTAGTGTGTGAATGTGAGTGTGAATGTTGTCTGTCTATCTGTGTTGGCCCTGCGATGAGGTGGCGACTTGTCCAGGGTGTACCCTGCCTTCCGCCCGATTGTAGCTGAGATAGGCGCCAGCGCCCCCCGTGACCCCAAAAGGGAATAAGCGGTAGAAAATGGATGGATGGATGACATAATTTTTTTAATATGTTACTGTGTATAGTTAATTCCTATACGACATAGTTCTGCTGAAACTCATAAGGGATCTGTCCTGATACATCATCTACAAACCCCACTTCCATATGAGTTGGGTAATTGTGTTAGATGTAAAAACAAACGGAAAACAATGCTTTGCAAATCCTTTTCAACCCATATTCAGTTGAATGCACTACAAAGACAAGATATGTGTTGTTCAAACTCATAAACTTTATTTTTTTTGCAAATAATAATAAACTTAGAATGTCATGGCTGCAACACGTGCCAAAGTAGTTGGGAAAGGGCATGTTCACCTCTGTGTTACATCACCTTTTCTTTTAACAATACTCAAGGAAACTAATTGTTGAAGCTTTGAAAATGGAATTCTTTCCCCTTCTTGTTTTATGTAGAGCTTCAGTCGTTCAACAGTCCGTGGTCTCCGCTGACGTATTTTACGCTTACTAATGCACCACACATTTTCCATGGGAGACAGGTCTGGACTGCAGGCGGGCCAGGAAAGTACCCGCACTCTTTTACTACGAAACCACGCTGTTGTAACACGTGGCTTGGCATTGTCTTGCTGAAATAAGCACGGGCGTCCATGATAACGGTGCTTGGATGAAAACATATGTTGCTCCAAAACCTGTATGGACCATTCAGCATTAATGGTGCCTTCACAGATGTGTAAGTTACCCATGCCTTGGGCACTAATACACCCCCATACCATCACAAACGCTGGCTTTTTAACTTGGCGCCTATAACAATCCGGATGGGTTTTTCCTCTTTATCCCGGAGGACACCACGTCCACAGTTTCCAAATATAATTTGAAATATGGACTCGTCAGACCACAGAACACCTTTACACTTTGCATCAGTCCATCTTAGATGAGCTCGGGACCAGCGAAGCCAGCGGTGTTGTTGATAAATGGGTTTTGCTTTGCATAGTAGAGTTTTAACTTGCACTTACAGATGTATCAACCAACTGTAGTTACTGACAGTGGTTTTATGAAGTGGTCCTGAGCCCATGTGGGGATATCCTTTACACACTGTCTGTTTTTGATGCAGTACCACCTGAGGGATCAACTGTCTGTAATATTATCGCTTACATTCAGTGATTTCTGCAGATTCTCTGAACTTTTTGATGTATTTACGGACCGTAGATGGTAAAATCCCTAAATTCCTTGCAATAGCTCGTTGAGAAATGTTGTTCTAAAACTGTTTAACGATTTGCTTACAAATTGGTGACCCTCACCCCATCCTTGTTTGTGAATAACTTAGCATTTCCTGGAAGCTGCTTTTATACCCAAGCATGGCACCCACATGTTCCGAATTAGCCTGCACACCTGTGGGATGTTCCAAATAAATGTTTGATGAGAATATCTCAACTTTATCAGTATTTATTGCCACCTTTCCCAACTTATTTGGCACGTGTTGCTGGCATCAAATTCTAAAGTTAATGATTATTTGCAAAATCAGTTTGAACATCAAATATGTTGTCTTTGTAGCATATTTAACTGAATATGGGTTGAAAAGGATTTGCAAATCATTGTATTCTGTTTCTATTTACATCTAACACAATTTCCCAACTCATATGGAAACGGGGTTTGTACATCCATCCATCCATCCATTTTCTACCGTATGTCCCAAAAGGGACAAGCGGTAGAAAAGTACATAACTTTTAAGTTCATAACTTAAAAATAATAAAACTAAAAACTCTCTATATCAAAATGTAAACATAGAGAAATAGGCATCATGTAATGACAAAAAGCTGACAAGTTGATGTTATTAAAGAATAAAAAAAATAATATTTTTCTATAAATATATGGATAACGTTTATAGTCCTTTTATTAGGCATTATAAATGACATGATGGTATTCCATTCACACCCCAACACTGCTTTACGTAACAATCACTAATCATGATTTCAAAATTGATGATGACAGTGATCTTAATTATTACTTTGGCCCTAGATCTCATAGATGAACACTATATATATATATATATATATATATATATATATATATATATATATATATATATATATATATATATATATATATATATATATATATATATATATATATATATATATATATATATATATATATATATATATATATGTGTGTGTGTGTATATATATATGTACATTTGTATATATATATGTATATATGTGTGTGTATATATATATGTGTGTGTGTGTATATATATATGTATAAATGTGTTTGTGTACGTATATGTGTATATATATATGTATACATGTGTGTGTGTATATATATGTATATGTGTATATATATGTATATATTTGTGTGTGTATATATATGCATATGTGTATATATATATGTATATATGTGTGTGTGTGTGTGTGTGTGTGTATATATATATATGTGTGTGTGTGTGTGTGTGTATATATATATATATGTATATATGTATATATGTGTGTATATATATGTATATGTGTATATATAAATGGGTTGTACTTGTATAGCGCTTTTCTACCTTCAAGGTACTCAAAGCGCTTTGACACTACTTCCACATTTACCCATTCACACATACATTCACACACTGATGGAGGGAGCTGCCATGCAAGGCGCCAACCAGCACCCATCAGGAGCAAGGGTGAAGTGTCTTGCTCAGGACACAACGGACGTGACGAAGTTGGTACTAGGTGGGATTTGAACCAGGGACCCTCGGGTTGCGCACGGCCACTCTCCCACTGCGCCACGCCGTATGTATTTATATGTATATATGTATATATATATGTATATATGTGTATATGTATGTATATATATGTGTATATATGTATGTGTATATATATATATTTATATTTATGTGTATATATATTTATATGTATGTATAAATGTATATGTATGTATATATATATACATATATATGTGTGTGTATATATATGTAAATATATGTGTATATATGTATATGTATTTATATGTATATATATGTATATACATGTGTATATATGTATATGTATATTTATATGTATGTATGTATATATATATGTGTATATATATGTGTATATGTATGTATGTATATATATATGTATGTATATATATATATATATATATATATATATATATATATATATATATATATATACAGTATATGTGTGTGTTGTTGTTTTTTGTGACAGTATTTCGTGAAGTTAAACTCATGTGGCAGTACGTTGAATGATGCGGACACGTTTGTTACTGGATTCTAGATACGCTTCTGCCTTGGAGACCTTCTGTGGGGTGAAGTAATATTTAACTATAACTATTTGATACTAGTTTATATTGACACGTGTTGTTTTACACTGCACTATTGTTTGATTGTCATTCCATATGTTTAGTTTGTGTGCTGGTGTTTTGATTGATTGACACTTTTATTAGTAGATTGCACAGTACAGTACATATTCCGTACAATTGACCACTAAATGGTAACACTCCAATACGTTTTTCAATTCATTCATAATCAATTCTGTGTGTTTAGCTGTTGTGTAGCTGCCAGCTCCTAGCAGCCAATGTTTACCTTGACTAAAATACAAGAGAACACCAACCTAGTGCATTTATTGGAGGACATTTAGATGTTTACTGGCTGTCCAGCTTTGCACAAGTAAACACCAAACTTCCTGTCTAGAAATGGTGGTCGTGTCGCTGCGTGGTGTGTAGCCGTGGAGCAGACTCATATCACATCCATCTTTTGCTGAGCTCTCCACTTTCTTCTTTTTGCGCGCTTATTCTCTCTTCCTCCCACACAGCTTTCAGGCAGGCCCTGTATGACACCTGAAAGCCCCCTCAGCTTTAAATGCACCTGCTTGCGAAGTTACGCAAGAGTTTGGCAAACGGCGAAATAGGACAGGAGATGTGTTCTCCATCGCTTTTTGTCAAGCAATTAAAAGCCACCCTCACATATCTGCAACATGCCCTTACCAAATGAGTCATGTGCCAGCCCTGGTTACCTAGAAACACTACTCTTACTGTATGCTTGTGTCCATGCCATCTTCTTCACTAACGTATCACCATGGGGGTCACCTCAGGCCTTCAATGATCAAATGGGATTCATGTTTTTTTAGAGTAGCATCTATTTTCTGTAACTCCTTGTACATGGGATTAATATAATGTGTATACTGTATTTATACATATATCTTCGCTGCTGAACCGTATTCGCTTGGGATGGTCTCCTGTTGGCCCCACTATGGACTGGACTCTCACTAATATGTTAAATCCACTATGGTGTGGACTTTCACAATATTATGTGAGACCCACTCGACATCCATTGCTTTCGGTCTCCCCTAGAGGTTGGGATGTTGCCCACATATGCGGTCCTCTCCAAGGTTTCTCATAGTCATTCACATCGACGTCCCACTGGGGCATACTTGCCAAACCTCACGGATTTTCCGGGAGACTCCCGAATTTCAGCACCTCTCCCAAAAACCTCCCGAAAAAATGTTCTCCCGGAAATCTCCCGAAATTCAGGCCCCCTCCAGCTCCATGCGGACCTGAGTGGGGACAGACAGTTTTCACGTCTGCTTTCCTGTTATATAAACAGCTTGCCTGCCCAATCACGTTACAACATCCACGGATTTTTAATAAAAAACTGCACACACAAGGAGACGAAGCAGAAGAACGAGGGAGTTACAGCCATGGCGACGCCGTCTGTAATAGAGTGATTATATGTTGTCTGTCGCCATCTTCTGGTGAATGTTGGCTATAGCGTTATGGGGTTGCTTTTGGATTGGCCAACGATTTACGTGGTGTTGTGCACCTGACGGCAAGTGACTCTCGCCAGAACGCAAATGGCAGAACAACGGCTACTCAAATAGTGAAAGGTAAGTGTTGTTTTTTTTTTTTTAAATAACCAGCAAGCACAGTACAGTTAGTAGAACAACTGTGTTTTTATTACTGTGTATTTGATAGGTGCCGTCTGAAATTCAACTATTTATTTTGATTATATATATATAATAAAATAAACATATATAGCTAGAATTCATTGAAAGTCAAGTATTTCATACATATATACATATATTTATTTATATGAAATATATATGAAATACTCGAGTTAGTGAATTATACTCGTCCCCTCTTAAGCACGCCCCCCGCCCAAACCACGCCCCCAACCACGCCTCCTCCCCACTCCCGACCACACCCCCCACCTCCCGAAATCGGAGGTCTCAAGGTTGGCAAGTATGCACTGGGGTGATTTTTTCCTTGCCCTTATGTGAGGTCTGTACCGCGGATGTCGTCGTGGCTTGTGCAGCTCTTTGAGACACTTGTGATTTAGGGCTATATAAATAAACATTGATTGATTGATTGATTGTTCGTGTAAGTCAGGCCTATTTAACTGGCGGCCTAAGCTTTTCATTTGGCCCGCAGAACATCACCCAAATAGGACTGATGAAACCATTAAAACTAGGGTTGATCATGTATGCCAGACCTGGGCAAATTAAGGCCCGTTAAGCCCGCCAGATTGGAGATTTTTTTTTAGCTCTTTAAGATGTAAAACGTAGCTGTCATTTTAAATTGCATTGATGTTTTCAAATGACCGTAAGTCTTGAACTATACAAAGTATTTCAATGGTGGGAATCTACGCTTTTGCATGATATACTAGTTACTATGGTAATCTAATTAGTTACTATAGTAATTACGTCACAGCAGCTCAGACAAGGCACCAAGCAGTGTGGGTGGGGAGCGTTTCCACAGAGTCTTTCCAGAGTGGCCAGCCTGAAATGTGGGTGTCAGGGACAGACGCGGAAGGAGATTTTTACAACAAAGTTCTAAAGTTTAATGATATTCAATCCAACAAAACAATACACAGCAATACCATAACAACGCAATCCAATTCCAGAACCAAACCCGACCCAGCAACACTCAGAACAGCAACAATAATCAGAGTTATTGAGAGAACACACAAACATGACACAGGACAATCGAAAAGTAGTTAAACAAAATAGAATTGTATCAAATCCAGTAATAATTTCAACGTAGCAGTGATGAAAAATCCCTTTTTGACATTTATAAAAAATAAAAAATAAAATAAAAATGAACAATAGTGTCACAGTGTCACGTCTATGGGATCATGTTTTGTTTTGGTCATGTTCGGTTTTGTTTTTTGGACAATCAGTTCCTATTTTTGCACTTCCTGGTTTGTTTTGTTACCATAGCAACTTATTAGTTTCACCTGTCATGTCACGCACCTGTTCAATCACCTGTATTATTTAAATCTGTAGTTGCCAGGTGGTCAGCCTGGCGACTTTACCTCAACTCCCTTCATGCCATGCCATTCCTGTTAAACACACTGTCCATAGTTTCCCTCCTTCCCATGCCACGTAAGTATTTAGGGTTTTTCTTATGTCACAGTTATTGAGTTTTGATTTTTGTTCATAGAGTTGCCATAGTGCTAGTTTTTGTTGTATAGCCAAGTGTTGTACTTCCGCCCTCGTGCGCGCCTTTTGTTTGCTTTTTTTTTTGTTAGTTTACGAAATAAATATGCACTTACATTCACGTCTTGCTCGTGGCAACTTTCCTTTGCCTTGGAAAAACAAATCACCTCATAGTCCATGTTTGACACATAGTGGCTTACACTTGCATCGCATCTCCTAAGATTGACAACACATTGTGTCCAATATTTTCAGAAAGATAAAAATCAGTCAGATTTTTGGTTCATTTAATAGTTCAAACAAATTTAAAAAATGGATCCCAAATTCCAATATATGATTCATTATTATCAAAACTAAATGCAGTTTTTTCCACTGATATCATCGCCATAGCTTGTGTATACCATTCTGAATGTGTTGGACTATCAACATCCATCCATTTCAAAAAAGGGTAATATTAAATTACCCTTTTTTTGTTATTATGCATATTGAAAGAAATGCATTTTCACTCTTTGATGACACGTTACTAAATTGATGGAGAGCCCCAAGAATACAAGTTTGCAGTGTCATACTAAGGAATGTAATTGCTTCTTTTTCACATTCTTTTTGTGAAGTGAGGTGAATTATATTTATATAGCGCTTTTTCTCTAGTGACTCAAAGCACTTTTACATAGTGAAACCCAATATCTAATTTTTACATTTAAAACAGTGTGGGTGGCACTGGGAGCAGGTGGGTAAAGTGTCTCGCCCAAGGACACAACGGAAGTGACTAGGATGGCGGAAGCGGGGATCAAACCTGCAACCCTCAAGTTGCTGGCACGGCCGCTCTACCTACCGAGCTATACCGCTCCCCATTTTCACAATTTTCACCAAAAATGAATAAATCCAAAAATAAGAATGAATAAATAAATAAAGCTTAGTGATATATCAAATATATCAGATTGTAGGTGGGTTTTTTTCAGTTTTTTCGCGTTCATATTTTGCTGTTTGTTGCATTTTTGTTGCTTTTTGCCTTATTGTAAAATATGTCAATCGAAGAGGTGTGTGACGGTCATATGTTGTCAATATTCAGTGTTTTGTCGTTCACAGTTAATATTGTAAATCCCACACTGTTTTTATGTACATTCTGTTTGTCTCATTCAGTAAAACAATTTACAGGCATGTGAATGTTTCCGTCTAAAGTCGTAATTCTGTCTTTTTTAATCTCAGTGGGAAAAAAAAGTGAAGACCAATCAACTACGGCGTAATATAATATTACGCCGTAGTTGATTGGTCACAAGGAACATATCGACCAATCAGCACATCTGTTATGAATGATGACGTTATCACCGCCATTTTCCAAATGTAAACCATGTTGGTTTTCGAGAGAAAGGACGCTTTACGAGTAAAATAAATTGATAAACATGTCAAAAATAAGTTTCGATGGGACTGGATGGAAAGGGAAATCACTGATATTGTTGGGAAGAAGGAAGTTACGACTTTGTTTGGCGATTTTATTCGGAAAATCGATCGTCCCGGAAAAGTTTAGTGCAAGTGGTGTCATGATAATATTGACTATGGATCACGAGGTTTCAAGGCTTTAGAAGTACATGCGAAACGCCAAAAACATATGACACAACTTGAAGCAAGGAAAACAAACTTTTGACTATCTGGTACTCTTGGATGTCAACCGAAAGTGAACAAACCTTACGGACTTCATCCTTTGTTTACATCGACAACTGCCGTAGACATCGAGAGGAAAGATCCACCCAAACAACCCACTTCAGTTGCAGACAGGGTAGTTAATAATGAGGTAGGCTAAAAAATATTTGCTTGCGAAATACGCATGTTTGTTTTAAATATTAACCAATTATTGCTTTGCGAAATATAAATGGGTTTTTCCAAAAATAAAAAGCCACGTGAAAATATATTATGAAATTACAGAAATTCAAAGAGTCGCATTATTGATTCCAATTAACAATTTATATGAAATAAATTTGCATATAATACTAGAGGGAGAAGTTGGCAGTGAAATCCAAAAAAGAAGCTACAAAAGCAGAGACCAAAAGGAAAATGCAAGCTGCTCAGGATTTTGCAAGGAAAGCTCAAGGTAGGGCTCTCCGAGCAAGTAAATGTGTGAAGTGAACTGAAGTAATGTAGTAATACTGTAAATAAACTGTAGATAATAATGATCAATGTGACACCTGTGGATGTGAAATGAACACAAAATGTAAATATTAGTGACTAAATACTGTTGAGACTGAACCATATACAGTGATTCATTAGGATAATTGGGTTATGTATGTTCTAGTAATGATGTTTTCATGACTTTAAACACTAAAATATTTTCTTCAAATGGTGCTGTCTTTGTTCATTTTAGCATGTTAGATTGGTGAAAAACCAGAAGCTTCGGGGGGCGTTGCCCCCCTTGTCCCCCCCACCAGGGCACCCTGGCCTTCGTCCCCCAGACCCCCGGAAATTTTTTTCAGTCTTTTTCACTGTGGTCAAATCACATGCCTGAATTTAAAATTCCATTCCGTTTTTGAAATAAATAAATAATGGCTTTTTTATACCGATATCCGATATCCCGACATTGTCCAACTCTTAATTACCGATACTGATATGAACTGATACCGATATATAAAGTCGTAGAAATAACACATTATTATGCCTAAGTTTTTTTGTGATGCCCCGCTGGATGCATTGAACAATGTAACAAGGTTTTCCAAAATAAATCAACTCAAGTTATGGAAAAAAAATGCCAACAACGTACATTATTTTTAACATGCCTCAAAACAGCAGCTTGGAATTTGGGATATGCTCTCCCTGAGAGAGCATGAGGAAGTTGAGGTGGGCGGGGTTGAAGTGGGGGGTTAGGGGGCAGTGGTGTGGTGTATATTGTAGCGTCCCGGAAGAGTTAGTGCTGCAAGGGATTCTGGGTATTTGTTGTGGTTATGTTGTGTTACGGTGCGGATGTTCTCCCGAAATGTGTTTGTCATTCTTGTTTGGTGTGGGTTCACAGTGTGGCGCATATTTGTAACAGTGTTAAAGTTGTTTATACGGTCACCCTCAGTGTGACCTGTATAGCTGTTGACCAAGTATGCCTTGCATTAACTTGTGGATTTGAAAAGCCGTAGATATTATGTGACTGGGCCGACACGCAAAGACAATGCCTTAAAAGTTCATTGGCGCTCTTTTTCTTCTCCCTACGTCTGTGTACACAGCGGAATTTTATATTATATATATTTATATATATATATATATAACTTTTTGAAAGCGATAACTATTAAATCGATACCAATAATTTCCGATATTACATTTTAAAGCATTTATCCGCCGATAATATCGGCAGTCCGATATTATCGGACATCTCGAGTCTTAACGTTTTCAAGTTAAAGTTAAAGTACCACTGATAGTCACACAAACACACTAGGTGTGGTGAAATTATCCTCTGCATTAGACCCATTCCCTTGTTCCACCCCCTGGGAGGTGAGGGGAGCAGTGAGCTGCAGCATTGGCCACGCTCAGGAATCCTTTTGGTGCTTTACCCCCTAATTGCAGCGCTTGATGCTGAGTGCCGAACAGGGAGGTAATGTTTCCCATTTTTTGCAATCTAGTAAACATTGGGCATGTTGCGTGTGATTTACTAAAACAGCGTGTGCAATTGTAAAGCGGTGCAGACCGCCTTATTTAAATGAGGATTTTGCGTGTAATATGCGGGGCATCACCACGGAGACACTCTCTTACTGCTCATCGACGTTATCATGCGCCTACCTGTGTTTTCAAACATGCAGGAGACAGGTGCCACTTTTTATGGGCATTTTCGAAGCAGTCATGCGGTGCATTTACTTTGTCGCTACTCTGTCGTAACCGACTTAGATTTTCATTTTGATTCTAAGTTCCGACAGTCGTAGAAATTACAATTTGTATGTAAACCGAGGACTTCCTGTACCTGCAGAAAACTGCCACAACATGAGTAGAACATGCAAAGTTGACACAGAGATTTGAATCTAGATCTCCTGGCTGTGAGGCAGACATCTCTCCACTATGCTCTCTGCTGCACGTTTGAAGATACAAAGGTATAAATTGCCTCTGCAGGTTTTTCCTGACTCGGATCAGCATGGTTGAGATTAGGAAGAAATCTCACACGATATTCGCTCGAGTCGGTCACCCCGCTGTGAGAGAGCTGTATTTTTCCGTGAGAAGAGATAAGAAAGGATTGAAAGGGCTATTGTGTGGAGGAGGGAGGCTAAACGCTACATGTACATGTAGCGCTAAAATGAGGACGTAGAAGACTTTCCAACCTGCTGTTAGGATTTGAACGTGGTCCTGAAATCAGAGGCATTGTTATTCCTTGTGATTGGATGCATAGGACTATGTATGTGTATGTGTGTATGTATTTTTGCATTCTGTGTGTGTGTGTGTGTGTGTGTGTGTGTGTGTGTGTGTGTGTATTGCAGGATACCTGTGGTGGTGTTAATGTATATACTGTTAATTACAATTTGCGATGATCATATGATTGTTTTCAAAGCTCTCAAAAAATGTATACCGCATTTTTCGGAGTATAAGCCGCATCTGCCGAAAAGGCATAATAAAGAAGGAAAAAAACATATATAAGTCGCACTGGAGTATAAGTTGCATTTTTGGGGGAAATTTATTTGATAAAACCCAACACCAAGATTAGACATTTGAAAGGCAATTTAAAATAAATAAAGAATAGTGAACATAGTGCGTCTGCCTCACAATACGAAGTTCCTGCAGTCCTGGGTTCAAATCCAGGCTCGGGATCTTTCTGTGTGGAGTTTGGATGTTCTCCCCGTGAATGCGTGGGTTCCCTCCGGGTACTCCGGCTTCCTCCCACTTCCAAAGACATGCACCTGGGGATAGGTTGATTGGCAACACTAAAATTGGCCCTAGTGTGTGAATGTGAGTGTGAATGTTGTCTGTCTATCTGTGGTGGCCCTGTGATGAGGTGGCGACTTGTCCAAGGTGTACCCCGCCTTCCGCCCGATTGTAGCTGAGATAGGCGCCAGCGCCCCCCCGCGACCCCGAAAGGGAATAAGCGGTAGAAAATGGATGGATGGATGGATGGAACATAGCACTTTTTGTTGGAGGCTCCCATTAAAAACAATGTGAATATGTGAGGAGCCACCACACTTGTGACGTCATCGTCTGCTACTTCCGGTACAGGCAAGGCTTTTCTCTTATCGCCGACAGTTGCGAACTTCATCGTGGATGTTCTCTACTAAATCCTTTCAGCAAAAATATGGCAATATCGCGAAATGATCAAGTATGACACATAGAATGGACCTGCTATCCCTGTTTAAATAAGAAAATCTCATTTCAGTAGGCCTGTAAGCCTGCATTCTTCCTCAGTTCGTCCTTGGTTCGTCATTTGCTATATGCAACATTCACGTTTTGGTTTAATCGAAGTCATTGTTCACTAAGTCTCGTCTTAGCTTCCGGGCGCTCGGACTGTTTGGACTCTCTGCTAATTTTAGCATTAGCTTTCCATCCTTAGGCATGCCGTTTCTTTTCTGTTTTGTACTAGTGTTGGTTTACCTTTTTGTATATTAAAATCAGCTCTTACCTGCTATCTGTCACACCTATGGATCATGTTTTGATTTTGGACATTTAGTTCTGTCTTGGCACTTCCGGGTTTGTTTTCGTCCCCATGCCAACTCATTAGTTTTCACCTGTCACGTCCCTGTTCTCAGCCTCACACCTGTTTTCATTAACGATCATAGCTATTTAAGTCAGTCTTTGTCCTGGGATCTTCACACACGCACACAACCTACCCATGCTGTTCCATCTTTCATGCCCTCGTCCACAGTTCCATGCTGTGTAAGTTTGTGTATTTATGCCACAGTGCTAGTTTTATTTTGTTTGTATATAGTCATGCCTTCGTGCTTCCTAAGTTTATAGTTCATTGTCATTTCATGCCATCAAGCAAGTGTTTTGTTTCATGTTTGTATTTTGTAGCCAAGTTCTGTACCTCCTTGTGAGCACTTTTGTTTATCTTTGATTAGTTATAGTGTTAAATAAAAATATGGACTCACAGTCACGTCTTCCTCGTGCTAATCCTCATCTGCGTCGGAGAAACAACGTTAACCCAAGCCCAACCATGACACTATCCTCCCTGTCTGGTCCTGCTGCATCTGGGGGTGACACCTTCACGCATCAATATGCGATCCAAACGTGACATGTCCACTACGAATGCATATGTTTGCCTGCCCGCCAACTGTTTGAGTCCGTAATCAGACGTGACTTCTGGTGCAACAAAAATATCAAAATATGGTAGAGTGTGATTACACATTGTGGTGAAGAAGCAGCTGAGCCGGAAGGCAAAGCTCTCAATTTACCGGTCGATCTATGTTCCCATCCTCACCTATGGTCATGAGCTTTGGGTCATGACCAAAAGGACAAGATCACGGGTACAAGCGGTATAAATGAGTTTCCTCCGCCGGTTGGCGGGGCTCTCCCTTAGAGATAGGGTGAGAAGCTCTGCCATCCGGGAGGAACTCAAAGTAAAGCCGCTGCTCCTCCACACCGAAAGGAGCCACATGAGGTGGTTCGGGGATCTGGTCAGGATGCCACCCGAAACACCTCCCTAGGCACGTCCGACCGGTAGGGCGCCACAGGGAAGACCCAAGACACGGCTGGCCTGGGAACGCCTCGGGATCCCCCGGGAAGGCAAGGACGAAGTGGCTGGGGAGAGGGAAGTCTGGGCTTCCCTGCTTAGGCTGCTGCCCCCGCGACCCGACCTCGGATAAGCGGAAGAAGCTGGATTGATGGACGGATGATTACTCATGAATTGGTACCCAGTACTTACAAAATAAAAGTACCATATTTGGTGCCCATTTCTAATGTGTATAGCGTTGTGTAGCTGTTACTATAGCAACACAGACAGAACCCCAGCTGCCTCTGTTTGGTATGGACTGCAGGTTTTGAAGGGTTAATAAC
The DNA here is from genome assembly GCF_033978795.1 of Nerophis ophidion. NCBI lineage: Eukaryota > Metazoa > Chordata > Actinopteri > Syngnathiformes > Syngnathidae > Nerophis > Nerophis ophidion. The sequence goes on from NC_084625.1 coordinate 39,661,014, forward strand.
ATGACATGTTGTAAAATGCAATGACGGATGTGTTGAAATAAGCGCAGAAAATTGAAATATTCGCCCCTGCGTACAGTACTAGTACTGCATGTACTGGTACTGTATTGTGTACTAGTACTGTACGTCCGGGTTGCATGTGGTTCCACGCATCTGCCTCTTTGATTCTATGGCCTGATTCCATGCTTTGCATTAATGCATGATGATGGCGTCCTTGGCTCTCGTTTATAGCAGCCATTGCTCGGTGTCATCGAGTCCCATCAATACTGCAAACGGTGCAGGACGGCTGCCAACACCATCTCATGTGTTTACTTTATGTTGGCAGAAACTGGATGTACTGTAACAAAGTGGGCCAAAATGCATTGTGGGGTGTTAGCATAGCCAGTACAGTACATATTTAATCCTTCCCATTGCTTCTTGTTGGACCGCATTTGAAGTCTTCTTACAACTGCTTTTCACTCGCTTCCATCCTGCAGTATTACACTTTCTCACTTGGAGAGGGAAGAGATTATAACCTTAACATTCTGTAGATTAACGTCTGTGTGTGTGTGTGTGTGTGTGTGTGTGTGTGTGTGTGTGTGTGTGTGTGTGTGTGTGTGTGTGTGTGTGTGTGTGTGTGTGTGTGTGTGTGTGTGCGTGCGTGTCAGCACAATGAACACACGTCACATGCTCTTGAATATTTCTAGCCTTACTATGGCTGTAGCTCAAATGCAAAACTTATTATACAGTATACTGTGTGTACAAGGGTTGTGTGATATAGGGTTGTACAGTATACCGGTATTAGTATAATACCGTGACACTAATGAATCATATTCGGTACTATACCACCTCTGAAAAATACCTGTCCCTCACCCCCTGCTACCCCGTCGTCTTCTCGTTGTGTCATCGCTGGTTTCACAAGCAGACGAGCATGTTCGGCAGCGCGCAATCACAGAGTACTTACAAGCAGACACAGTGTGTAGACAGAAAAGGGAGAACGGAGGCATTTTGGCTTGAAAACTGACGATAAAGGTGAGGTTATAACACTGAAACGCCCTTAGGAAGAGGTGCTTTAAGACAAGGTTGGCTAGCTAGCTAGCGGCTAAAGTCCAGCTGCAGTGTTTTAGCTACTTCTATGTCACTAATCCTCATCTCCATGGCGACAAATAAAGTGACTTTCTTACAAGTATCATCAATGCAGGACGAGGAATAGCTTAACATGCTTCACTACACACCGTAGCTTACCGTTATTAAAATGTAAACAAACGCCATTGGTGGATATACACCTGACGTCCACGATGATTATGTCTAGAGATGTCCGATAATGGCATTTTTGCCGATATTCTGATATTGTCCAACTCTCAATTACCGATTCCGATATCAACCGATACCGATATATACAGTCGTGGAATTAACACATTATTATGCCTAATTTTGTTGTGATGATGGATGCATTAAACAATGTAACAAGGTTTTCCAAAATAAATCAAGTCAAGTTATGGAAAAAAAATGCCAACATGGCACTGCCATATCTGTTATTGAAGTCACAAAGTGCATTATTTTTTTTTAACACGCCTCAAAACAGCAGCTCGGAATTTGGGACATGCTCTCCCTGAGAGAGCATGAGGAGGTTGATGCTGGTAGGGTTGGGGTGGGTGGGGCATAATATATTGTAGCGTCCCGGAAGAGTTAGTAAGTAAACAAACAAATGCTCCTAATTAGTCTGCTGACATATGCAGTAACATATTGTGTCATTTTCCATTCTATTATTTTGACAAAATTATTAAGGACAAGTGGTAGAAAATTAATTATTAATCTGCTTGTTCATTTACTGTTAATATCTGCTTTAATATGTTCTCTATACACTTATGTTAAAATTTAATAATCACTTATACTTCTGTTGTTTGATACTTTAAATTAGTTTTGGATAATAACACAAATTTGGGTATCAATCCGATACCAAGTAGTTACAGGATCATACAATGGTCATATTCCAAGTCCTCATGTGTCCAGGGACATATTTACTGAGTTTATTAATATAATATAAATTAAAAAAAAAAAAACTAAATAAGATGTGACGCCCAAAAATATCGAAATAATTGGAGATGTCGATAAATGCTTTAAAATGTAATATCAGAAATCATCGGTTTCGGTTTCAAAGTTATTGATATCGATTTCAATACGTTAAAATTTATGACATTTTAAAACGCCGCTGTGTACACGGTTCGTAGGGAGAAGTACAGAGCGCCAATAAACCTTAAAGGCACTTCCTTTGCTTGCCGGCCCAGTCACATAATATCTATGGCTTTTTACACACAAGTGAATGCAATGCATACTTGGTCAACAGCCATACAGGTCACAGTAAGGGTAGCCGTATAAACAACTTTACATTGTTACAAATATGCACCACACTGTGAACCCACACCAAACAAGAATGACAAACACAATTCGGGAGAACATCCGCACCGTAACGCAACATAAACACAACAGAACAAATACCCAGAATCCCTTGCAGCAATAACTTTTCCGGGACGCTACAATATACAACACCCCGCTACTCCCCACCACCCCAACCCTGCCTACCTCGAGCATCCTCATGCTCTCTCAGAGAGCGCATGTCCCAAATTCCAAGCTGCTGTTTTGAGGCATGTTAAAAAAAATAATGCACTTTGTGACTTCAATAATAAATATAGCAGTACCATGTTGGCATTTTTTTCCAAAACTTGAGTTGATTTTAATTTTTGGGAAAACCTTGTTACATTGTTTAATGCATCCAGCGGGGCATCACCACAAAATTTTTGCATAATAATGTGTTAATTCAACGACTGTATACATCGGTGTCCAGGTTCCACTGACCACCAAAGATTGACATGGCGGCGAGCAGATTGTGACTTTGCTTTATTATTTCAATAAGGCTTCGTCTGGTGTCTGGTCGCTTTCTCCCTCTGCCCGCTCTGCCACCTGCTTTTCAGCACCACGTCGTCTGTTTTTGATTGATTGATTGATACTTTTATTAGTAGATTGCACAGTTCAGTACATATTCCGTACAATTGACCACTAAATGGTAACACCCGAATAAGTTTTTCAACTTGTTTAAGTCGGGGTCCACGTTAATCAATTCATGGTCTGCGCTGCCAATAAAGAGACAGGTGATTGGATCGCTTGTTCCAGTTGAGATATCCACTCACCTGTCTGCAGCTTCACAGCCGGCTTCCGCACATGCCCTGCCCACAGGGAACGCGTGGACCACGCCCCCTCCACAATCAGTATCGGTTGATATCGGAATCGGTAATCACAAATTGGACAATATCGGATATCGGCAAAAAAGCCATTATCGGACATCTCTATATGACATATTTATATCGTTATATCCATTGTCTGTCTTTGCAGAGCAATGTCCTCCTTTCTAAGCCGTTTGTGCGCAACTGTGCCAGTCTGCACTAACATTCCAAACATACCAAATGTAGACGCACAAAAAAAGACTGCATCTTCCGATATAACCCACACCATTATTCCTTGTCAACAGGTCAAGCTTGGCAAAGGTCTGCACTCACATTTTTAATCATGAATGCTAAATCAAAAAATGTACGTTGCTAAAAAAATAATCCACACGTTTACATCATACAGACATAGCGGCACCTTCTTTTTTTTTTAAGATCAAGTGTCCTTGATGTGAGAGTTCAAAGCAATTTTGGATGCACCTTTGAGATTACAGAATAACTGAAAAATTTGGTTGGGGAAGGAATTAAGATTTTAATTAAAGGATTTTGATGAGGCACTTGATTAAAAAGGGCTTTTCCATGATAAGAAGATAATACAGGTTTTGAGGTACAAGAAGAAGAGTACTTGATAATTCATGTTATAGGCAAAATGCTGATGAAAAATTGCCCATAATCACTGATATTGTATAGAATTTGAACAGCAACATTTCCACCACTTATGATGCCATTGATAAGCCTTTGGTGTGATTCTCAAACTGTGGTAGGTGTTCCACAAATGGTACGTGGGATCCATGAATATTTGATTCATTATTTAAGTACAGTGTTTTATTATCTTGTATTCAAACACAGTGTTACTGTGTGTAATGTTGCATTAAATATACCTTATAAATACAATTTCTTCTTTGTTTTTAATAAATTCTTAGACCCAATGTATTTATCAATCAATGTTTATCAATCAATGTTTATTTATATAGCCCCAAAACACAAATGTCTCAAAGGACTGCACAAATCATTACGACTACAACATCCTCGGAAGAACCCACAAAAGGGCAAGGAAAACTCACACCCAGTGGGCAGGGAGAATTCACATCCAGTGGGACGCCAGTGACAATGCTGACTATGAGAAACCTTGGAGAGGACCTCAGATGTGGGCAACCCCACATCTGAGGTCATCAGCATAACAATGAAAGCTAATACCGTATTTGCGTATGACGTCACCCAGCGGCAGCATGTAGATGCTGAAGAGTACAGGGCCAAGGACCGAACCCTGGGGAACTCCACACGTTACCTTAACATAGTCCGAGGTCACACTGTTATGGGAGACGCACTGCATCCTATCAGTAAGATAAGAGTTAAACCAAGACAGGGCTGAGTCTGACATACCAATTCGTGTTTTGATACGCTCTAATAAAATATTATGATCGACGGTATCGAAAGCAGCGCTAAGATCGAGGAGCAGCAACATAGATGACGCATCGGAGTCCATCGTTAGCAATAGATCATTAGTCAATTTTGCGAGGGCTGTCTCAGTCGAGTGATTTGCCCTGAAACCGGATTGAAAGGTTTCACATAGATTGTTAAACGCTAAGTGTTCATTTAGCTGCTCTGCAACAATTTTTTCGAGGATTTTCAAAATAAAGGGAAGGTGAGGCACCGGTCGGTAGTTTACCATGAGGTCAGGATCGAGGTTAGGTCTTTTAAGGAGAGGATGAATAACCGCTTTTTTGAATGCTAGGGGAACAGTGCCCGAGGAAAGTGATAAGTTTATAATATTTAGCATTGATGGACCTAATAATACAAAAAGCTCCTTGATAAGTTTCCCAGGAAGTGGGTCAAGTAAACATGTTGTTTGTTTTATTCCATTTACACGTTGTAACAATCCTTCTAGTGTTATTTCATCAAAACGAGAGATTTTGATGAAATTTCAGCTCATTTAATTTCCTTTAAATGTTGATCATTATGGAGATACTTGGAGAGCCAAGTTTTTTCTAAGGTAGTACTTGGTGAAGAAAGTTTTGAAAACTGCTGGCCTTTGGTACCTGAATCATACAGTCTATGACGCGATATACCCTGGACTTTTGTGTTTCCATTCAGACATAAGACAAGTGCAGACTGTCATGATCCGTACTCCGGATCATGTTTTTGTTATGTTCTGTTAGTTTTAAACTCCATTAGTTCCTGTTTTTGTGCACCCTTGTTTGTTTTAGTTACCATGGCGACTTATGATTTTCACCTGCCTCTGGTGTTCGGGACACGCACTTGTTTCCAATCAAAAGACATGATTTAAGCCCACCTTTGCCAGTCAGTCGTCCTGGCATCATTATTGGTTCCATGCCAGAGTTTCATGTTGTGCTATGCCATAGTTATATTAGTTGTTTCATGCCACGGTAAGTCTTGTTTGTTCTATGTCCATAGTTCATGCTAAGTGTTAGCGTCTATGTTTACTGCGTTACATTTTTTTGGTCTTTAGCCTCTCGTGCGAACGGCACGCTTTCCTTTTGTTTTAGTTCCTGTCTTTTGGGATGTGTAGGATTAATTAATTAACAAATATGTTCCTACCTTCAAGTCCTGTCCGGAGTAGTCCGTTTGCATCCTGGGAGAATAAACCTCGCAGTGAGCTGCAAAAACCACATTATGACACAGACAAACTGTTGGTGTTCATGCCTCTGGACAATTTTGAATGTCCAGTTAAATCTGGCGTCGGCGACCGCCATAGTGGCTCCCTGGAGCTTTTTCAAAAATGTATAACAAAATGGAAAAATATGTAGGGGGGAAAAGATATGTTGTTTTAATACAAGTTCTGTAGGAGGACAAACACGACACAAACCTTCCTATTTGTTAGAAAGCCGACTGTTTATTATGTTTATGTTCATGCTTCACTGATGAGCGTATTTGGCGAACACATTTTTGTCCTCCTAATTTCGGCGGTCCTTGAACTCGCCGTAGTTGTCACGTGTTTGTGTGCCATGTTGTTCCAGACCACAGCAAACGATACCCAGCTTGCAAAGATGGCAATACGTTTGTAATTTTGGCGGTCCTTGAACTCGCCGTAGTTGTGACGCAACAGTTTAACTTTTTCCAAAGCTGCCACAGAAAGACGTGTTTTATGCCAGTCCTTTGTCTCGTTTTGTCCACCAAAAGTTTTATGCTGTGCGTGAATGCGCAAAGGTGAGCTCTGCTGATGTTATTGACTTGTGTGGCGTGCTAATCGGGCATATTTGGTGACTGCATGACTGCGAGCTATTTGATGCTAACATGCTATTAAGGCTAAGTGTATGTACATATTGCATCATCATGCCTTGTTTGTAGGTATATTTCAGCTCAGTTAATTTTCTTTACTTATGTCCTGTGTGTATTTAATTCATATTTGCATGTCTTTTGGTACATTATCTGGATGTAATATTGACTGCATTTCTGATACTTGGTTGTGCGCCATGTTGTTCCAGACTACAGCAAACAATACCCAGCTTGCAAAGATTGTAATAAATCCATTAGAAGAAGACAACCTGCCGTTTAATTTAACTTGGACACACACGTCTATATCTTTGGCCATTCTAGCATTAGTATGCAATCATGCTAGCTTTTGGTTTGCTTATTTTGCACGTTGTGCATTTTGTTGACGCTATATGGCTGATATGCTAATGTCAACATTGATCATGTTAACATTGTAGCATGCCTTCATATGCATCTCAGAGTCATATATTTTGTCACTTGACCCTGGTTCAATCCCCACCTAGTACCAACCTTGTCACGTCCGTTTTGTCCTTAGCAAGACAATTCACCCTTGCTCCTGATGGGTTCTGGTTAGCGCCTTGCATGGCAGCTCCCTCCATCAGTGTGTGAATGTGTGTGTGAATGGGTAAATGTGGAAGTAGAGTCAAAACGCTTTGAGTACCTTGAAGGTAGAAAAGCGCTATACAAGTACAACCCATTTATCATTTATTATAGCATGCTACTAATTTTGCAGTTATGCAGACAGTCAATTATGTTATTTCATGCATGCATACTGTTAACATGTTAAAATTATCATGCTATCTTTATTTTTGCTCATTTTGCAGGCATACAACTAAGAGTCGTGTGTGTGACCCCCCCTTTATTTGGGGGGAGGGGGTTACCCACATCTGCAGTTTTCTCCAAGGTTTCTCATTGTCATCCCACTGGGTTGAGTTTTTCTTTGCCCTAATGTGGGAGCTAAACCGAGGATGTCATTGATGTTTGTGCAGCCCTTTGAGACACTTGTGATTTAGAGCTATATAAATAAATATTGATTGATTGAGTGTATTTGTTTAACTATCTGGCAAGCGTACTAACTGTCAGTATCTCAGTTAGACATTTCAGCATACACATGCTATTGTTGTTGTGGCTTGCGCAGCCCTTTGAGACATTCGCGATTAACGGCTATATAGGTAAACTTTAATTGATTGATTGCTATTTCTTCCGAAAGTGCTTTTTTCTCATGTTCATTGATACCAATGTTATCATTCAAGTTGGTTGCGACAGTCGGACCGACCATGCAACCAATGTTTCTCCATTTTACCATATCACGTTTTTTTTCCCCCCACTTTTTTTCTTTTTCTTTGACCCACTGACATCAGAACAGTGCCTTTGTCCTTCCTTAGTGTAGGGATGTGTGACTTTTTCTTCTTCCGTTATACAAAATTGAAACTGTTATGATCCGTGGTCCGGATCATGTTTTTGTATTTTCTGTTAATTTTGGACTCCTTTAGTTCCTGTTTGTTTTGGTTGCCATGGTTACTCTGTGTTCACCTGTCTCTGATTAGTGCTCGCCCGCTCACCTGCTTCCCGAGCACTAATCAGAGGCAGTATTTAAGCTTGTTTTTGCCAGTCAGTCGGCCTGGCGTCATTGTTCATTTCATGCTCTTTTCTTGCCACAGTAAGTCTTGCTTATTTCATGCGATTCCATAGTTAATGCTATTTGTTTCATGCCATAGTTTAGTGAGGTTTTCATGTCCATAGTTTCATGTCCTAAGTTTTTTTCCCTTAGCTTCTCGTGCGAACGGTACAGTTTCCTTTTGTTTTGGTTCCTGTCAATTCTGCTGTGTAGGATTAATTGATTATTAAATATGTTCCTACCTGGTACCCTTGTCCGGAGAAGTCCGTTTGCATCCTGAGAGAACAACCTTCGAAGCAACCAACGTTTCGGCAATTTACCATGTCATGTTTTTTTTCTTTGACGCACTGCCATCAGAACAGTGCCTTTGTCCTTCCTTAGTGTAGGGATGTGTGACTTTTTCCTTCTTCCGTTATACAAAATTGAAACTGTTATGATCCGTGGTCCGGATCATGTTTTTGTATTTTCTGTTAATTTTGGACTCCTTTTAGTTCCTGTTTGTTTTGGTTGCCATGGTTACTCTGTGTTCACCTGTCTCTGATTAGTGCTCGCCCGCTCACCTGCTTCCCGAGCACTAATCAGAGGCAGTATTTAAGCTTGTTTTTGCCAGTCAGTCGGCCTGGCGTCATTGTTCGTTTCATGCTCTTTTCTTGCCACAGTAAGTCTTGCTTATTTCATGTGATTCCATAGTTAATGCTATTTGTTTCAAGCCATAGTTTTGTGAGGTTTTCACGTCCATAGTTTCATGTCCTAAGTTTTTTTTTCCCTTAGCTTCTCGTGCGAACGGTACAGTTTCCTTTTGTTTTGGTTCCTGTCAATTCTGCTGTGTAGGATTAATTGATGATTAAATATGTTCCTACCTGGTACCCTTGTCCGGAGAAGTCCGTTTGCATCCTGAGAGAACAACTTTCGCAGCAACCAACGTTTCGGCATTTTACCATGTCATTCATTTTCACTTTTTTTTTGTTTTGACGCACTGCCATCAGAACAGTGCCTTTGTCCTTCCTTAGTGTAGGGATGTGTGACTTTTTCTTCCGTCAAAAAATGAAGACCGCCTGTTATTTTTAAAGCGTTCTAATATAGCCCCTTTGTAATTGCATTCATTTCCGCCAAATATACGTGAGGAGCACAAAAGTGTGTTGTGTTTGTGCGCTTTCTGTAAATGGGCTCGATTCCCCTGCAGCTGCAACGAGGGCCATGAATAGACCCTAAGCCAACACACATGATTTAATATTGAATTATTAAGTTGTTATCAAACAGATACGCTCAATAGGTCTCAAAGTGCGGTTCACAGGCAGGTCTGTTTACATTAGAAATTGTATTTGAAGGCCTCTAAAAAATGTATGTGCTTCTTGCTGGGATGATATTTTTCTAATACCGAGTACGGGCCTGAATGAGCACTGATGTTTGACTCTGTATGAATTATTGACCAGTTGCTATTTCTGAAATATTGACCATGTTTGCAGAGGCTTTCCAGGCGAAAAGAACATGTTTGCTGTTCAAAAGAAAATATCATGAAAGTGACTACACTAAGGAAGATGGACAGTTTAGTACCAAACTTTTTTTTACTGTTTATTTTTAAAGAATATTATATGATACTTTTCACATTCCAGGTACCTGGGAGTACTCAGAAGTAACAACTTTCAGTACTTTTTTGTGAGTTCATCTTCAAAATACTCAATGGCCTAGTGGTTAGAGTGTTTTTACCACTGTGTTACGTGGCCTTTCCTTTTAACAACACTCAGTAAACGTTTGGGAACTGAGAAAAACATTTTTTTTTAGCTTTTCGGGTGGAATTCTTTCCCATTCTTGCTTAATGTACAGCTTAAAGGCCTACTGAAACCCACTACTACCGACCACGCAGTCTGATAGTTTATATATCAATGATGAAATATTAACATTGCAATACGTCAATACGGCCGGTTTAGTTTACTAAATTCCAATTTTAAATTTCCTGCGGAGTTTATTGTTAAAACGTCGCGGAATGATGACGTCTCGAGTTGGAGGGGTACATATTAGCGCAGCACCACTAGCGGCTAAACGTCGTCTCTTTTCATCGCGCAATTACACAGTATTTTGGACATCTGTGTTGCTGAATCTTTTGCAATTTGTTCAATTAATAATGGAAAAGTCAAAGTAGAAAGATGGAGGTGGGAACCTTTAGCCTTTAGCCACACAAACACATGGTGATTCCTTGTTTAAAATTCCTGGAGGTGAAACTTTACTATGGATCAGAGAAGTCAAGCGAACATGGATCCCGACCACTTGTCAACCGGCAGTTTTCGGTGAGAAAATTGTGGTAAAAAGTAGCCTCATACCGGAGATCAGCGGAACTTCTGTCTTGACTAATTCCCTCAGAGACTGGCGTCAAGACACCCGTAGTAAACACACCCCTCCGACTATCAGGTACTATATAATCTCACTAAAACACTAGCAACACAATAGAAAGATAAGGGATTTCCCAGAATTATCCTAGTAAATGTGTCCAAAAACATCTGAATCGCTCACAATGCAATCACCTTTTTTTTTCCAACTTTATTTTTTATTTTTTTTATTTTCTAGTCCTTCACTATCAATATCCTCAGCCACAAATCTTTCATCCTCGCTCAAATTAATGGGGAAAATGTCGTTTTCTCGGTCCGAATAGCTCTTTTTGTTGGAGGCTCCCATTATAAACAATGTGAGGATGTGAGGAGCCATCACACGGGTGACGTCATCGTCTGCGACTTCCGTTAAAGGCAAGGCTTTTTTATTAGCGACCAAAAGTTGCGACCTTTATCGTGGATGTTCTCTACTAAATCCTTTCAGCAAAAATATGGCAATATAGCGAAATGATCAAGTATGACACATAAAATGGACCTGCTATCGCCGTTTAAAAGAGAAAATCTAATTTCAGTAGGCCTTTAAGTTGTTCAACAGTCAGGGTGTTGTGGTATTCTTAATGGGACACATGTCTGGACTACAGGTAGGCCAGTCTAGTACTCACACTCTTTTACTTTGAAGCCACGCTGTTGTAACACGTGCAAAATGTGGCTTGGCATTGTCTTGCTGAAATAAGCAGGGGCCTCCATTAACAATATGTTGCTTGGATGGCAACATATGATGCTCCAAAACATGTACAGTATGTACCTTTCAGCATTAATGGTGCCTTCACAGATGTGTAAGTTACCCTTACCTTTGGGCCGTAATACACCCCCATACCATCACAGATGCTCTGTCTTTTTTGCCACGTTTGCCAGCTTTTTTGAAACATGTTGCTAATATTTGAAAAAAATAAAAATAAAATTTAACCAGTTTGAATGTCAAATATCTTGTCTTTGCAGTGTATTCAATTGAATATATGTTGAAAAAGATTTGCAAATCATTGTATTTTGTTTTTATTTACAATTTGCACAAGGTGCCAACTTTACTGGTTTTGGGTTTTGTACATGCACACTAAGATAAGATTTGTTTCGGATTTATTTTTGTGCATGGTTTAGGAAGTGAAGCCTTGAGAAAATACTTGGGAATAATTAAGTACTTTCCCTTAATTACTTTGAATAAAATTATTACAAAATTAAAAAAGGCAACGAGTGTTTTGCTCTTTTCTCCCTGCATAGTAAGTTATATTTTTGTAGTTCACTCCAAGCTTCTCAAAGTGCAAGGTCGGCAGTTTGATGGCTGCACGCTGTCATGGCGCCTTCAGCTGCCGTTATCCTCACAGTTCTTTTTCGTGCTTCCATCTGCTCCCCTCTGAGATCAGCTAACGCTTTTCAGCGGAGCGACGTCACGTTGGATAAAAGTGTCGACACATAGCTTAACCCAAAGGTGACGTCGGGTCACTTAGTTCCATGTCTTCATTTTCTAATAGTCAAAAGAAAGTGTTTGTGTTTGATGCAGTATATGTAAAAAAAAGTACTTTCTTATACAAAAACAAAAACCAGTAAAGTTGGCACGTTGTGTAAGTTGAAGATGTAAAGGATTTGCAAATCATTGTATTTTGTTTTTATTTACAGAATCAGAATCAGTATGTCTGATTCTGATTCTGTAAATAAAAACAGAATGCAATGATTTCCAAATCATTGACAACTTCTATTAAATCGAATAGACAGCAAAGACAAGATATTTAATGTTCGAACTGGGAAACTTTTTTTGCAAATAATCATTAACTTAGAATTTGATGACAACACATTGCAAAAAAGTTGTCACAGGGACATTTTTACCAATGTGTTACATGGCCTTTCCTTTCAACAACACTCAGTAAACGTTTGGGAACTGAGGAGACCAATTGTTCAAGCTTTTCAGCTGGATTTCTTTCCCATTCTTGCTTGATGTACAGCTTAAGTTGTTCAACAGTCCGGGGTCTCCATTGTGGTATTTTAGGCTTCATAATGCGCCAGACATTTTCAATGGGAGACAGGTCTGGATTCCAGGCAGGCCAGTCTAGTACCCGCACTCTTAGTATGAAGCCACCCTGTTGTAACACTTGGCTTGGCATTGTCTTTTTGAAATAAGCAGGGGTGTCCTTGATAACGTTGCTTGGATGGCAGCATATGTTGCTCCAAAACCTGTATGTACCTTTCAGCATTAATGGTGCCTTCACAGATGTGTAATTTACCCATGCCATAGGCACTAATACACCCCTATACCATCACGGATGCTGGCTTTTGAACTTTTCGCCTGTAAAAAACCAGATGGTTCTGTTCCTCTTTGGACACCACGTCCTAATGTAAATAATTCAATGTACATACTATGATGATTAACCTGTGTGATGACTGTATTATGTTGATAGTATATATTTGTACCATGAATTGATTAACGTGGACCCCGACTTAAACAAGTTGAAAAACGTATTTGGGTGTTACCATTTAGTTGTCAATTGTACGGAATATGTACTGTAACGTGCAATATACTAATAAAAGTATCAATCCATCAATCAATCAACCACAGTTTCCAAAAACAATTTGAAATGTGGACTCATCAGTCCAAAGAATACTTTTACACTTTGCGAAAATCCATTTTAGATGAGCTTGGGCCCAGCGAAACTCGCGGTGTTTCTGGGTGTTGTTGATAAATGGCTTTCGCTTTGCAGAGTAGAGTTTTACCTTGCATGTACAGATGTAGCGACAAATTACAGTTGCTGACACTGGTTTTTTTAAGTGGTCCTGCGCCCATGTGGTGATATCCTTTACACACTGATGTTGTTTTCGATGCAGTACCACTTGAGGGATCGAAGGTTCATAATATCATCGCTTACGTGCAGTGATTTCTCCATATTCTCTGGACCTTTTGATGATATTACAGACCGTAGATTGTGAATTACCGAAATTCTTTGCAATAGCAGGTTGAGAAATGTTGTCCTTAAACTCTGAACAAATGCTTGAGCAAATTATCAAACAAAGTGGTGACCCTCGCCCCATCCTTGTTTGTGAATGACTGAGCATTTGATGGAAGACAGGACGAAGAGCCCCCAACACGCGTCAAAGTGTGTTTTGTCCAGCTCCTTCCACTTCTTCCCAAAAACAGGCCTCCCTGCGAGATAAGGCATTTCCAGAATGATTCTCTGTATTGAATCTGGCCACGACAGGCTGAAAAACTGACTGGATGTCCGTCACCCGAGTCACTGCCATCCTCGTGGGTCCTGGCACTGTCTTTATTAGGTTTTCTGCAAACCATTTTGCCCGAAGCATTTTTGAGGATGAAGACCACTATAGTTTACCCTTTTTTTGACATTAATATCTTGCTTGGAGGAAGAGGAATCGCTATTCCCTCTTCTGGTTCAAAATCAGAACCATTAGAATCAGAATTTAGCTCGAGATAGTCTTCATCTTCAGATACATCATTCTCTATTTCATAATCATTGATGACTTCCAGAGTATCCTGGACTGACTTCATTTTGCTTATTTTGTAAAGGTCTGCCTGACAGACAAGAACCCCCATGCAGACTTTTTATAGTTTTTGCCCCTACTCCAGTGGTTCCTAAAGGGGAACATTATCACAATTTCAAAAGGGTAAAAAACAGTAAAAATCAGTTCTCAGTGATTTCTTGTATTTTTTGACGTTTTTTTCCAAATTTTACCGGTCCCGGAATATCCCTAAAAAAAGCTTTAAAGTGTTCGATTTTCGCTATCTGCGATGCGACTATCTATTTACCTGTGACGTCATACAGTGCTGCCAATGTAAACAAACAATGGCGAATAGCACAGCAAGATATAGCGACATTAGCTCGGATTCAGACTCGGATTTCAGCGGCTAAAGCGATTCAACAGATTACGCATATATTGAAACGGATGGTTGTAGTATGAAAGTATTGTAAAAGAAACTGAAGCTATTGAGCGAATAGCTATTGACGCTATTCATAGCCATAGCATGGCCGAATAGCTGCTTTAGCATCGCCGGTAAAATGTGCGGACCAAACGATCAGGACTTTCTCATCTCGTGACACTGGAGCAACTGAAATCCTTCGATTGGTAAGTGTTTTCTTTCGCATTAAATGTGGGTGGAAGGAAACGTAATATAGTTGCAAATGCATCTGCAGGTTATCCATACATCTCTGTGCCATGTCTGCTTTAGCACCGCCGGTAAATAGCATGATAGCGTTGATTAGCATAGCATGTTCGCATCGATTAGCTGGAGTCACGCCGCGACCTATTATGTCTGATTAGCTTATAAGTCAACATCAACAAAACTCACCTTTGTGATTTCGTTGACTTTATCGTTGCAAATTTATCTGCAGGTTATCCATACATCTCTGTGCCATGTCTGTCATCGCCGGTAAAATGTGGAGACACTCCCGCACATTCAATGGGGGTCTGGCGGCAGACACTTTCGCATTTTTGGGCCAGTGGTGCAGCTTGAATCCCTCCCTGTTAGTGTTGTTACACCCTCCGACACCGACGAGGCATGATGTCTCCAATGTTCCAAAAAATTGTGGAAAAAACGGAAAATAACAGAGCTGGGACCCAATGTTTGCAATGTGTTGAAAATGAAAATGGCGGCTCTATTACCTCGGAGACGTCACGTTCTGACGTCATTGCAAAAAGACAGATAAACAGAAAGGCGTTTAATTCGCCCAAATTCACCCTATTTAGAGTTCGGAAATCGGTTAAAAAAATATATGGTCTTTTTTTCTGCACCATCAAGGTATATATTGACGCTTACATAGGTCTGGTGATAATGTTCCCCTTTAAGTTTGTTGGAGGTACCGAACCCCACCAGTTTCATCTGCACATTCACTGAACCTTTCTTCAGTGAAAAATACAATTTTTAATTATTTTTTTTTTCAAATTCAAGACAAAGTTATGTTTTTTTTTTACTAGTGTAAAACATGAACCATGCATGAACATCATCTTGTTCAAAGAACAAAACCAACACAGTGCATGAACTCACAACTAACTACACACTTGCAAATCAGATGGAAAATTAGGGGGAACATTGGGGGTATCGATAATACTTTGACTTGCTCTTTATTGTCATTCAAATTTTAACTTTACAGTACAGATACGCCGATAGGGAGAAGTTTTTATTTACACGATTGATTGATTGAATAAATATTAAAGTTTGTGATTTGGTAAAATTGCAAGCAGCTAAAATGATGTACAAAGCAAACTATAACCTGCTACCAAAGAATGTACAACAATTCTTCTCAACTAAAGAGGAGAAATATAACCTTAGAGGAAAATCTAATTTAAAACATTTGAATGCACGTACAACACTTAAAACCTTTTAGCATATCAATATGTGCAATTAAATTATGGAATGGATTAAGTAAAGAAGTTAAACATTGTACGGGCATGATCCAGTTTAAGAGGTTGTTCAAAAATTATAGTGCTTACAAAGTAGAAAGAAGAAGAATTATGAGAAAATCTTTCAACCTTGTTGAACAAAAGATATTCTGCATCTCAGTATGTTAATAATGACTGAATTAATTGATTACATATTACAAAACTGTTGTGTATACTAATTCACAGATGTTATTTTATTATTAAAAGGTCAGTAATTGATTCTACATACCGTATTTTTCGGACTATAAGTTGCAGTTTTTTTTTATAATTTGGCAAGGAGTGCGACTTATACTCGGGAGCGACTTATGTGTGAAATTATTAACACATTACCGTAAAATATCAAATAATATTATTTAGCTCATTCACGTTAAAGACTGGACGTATAAGATTTCATGGGATTTAGCGATTAGGAGTGACAGATTGTTTGGTAAACGTATAGCATGTTCTATATCTTATAGTTATTTGAATGACTCTTACCATAATATGTTACGTTAACATACCAGGCACGCTCTCAGTTGGTTATTTATGCGTCATATAACGTACACTTATTCAGCCTGTTGTTCACTATTCTTTATCTATTTTAAATTGCCTTTCAAATGTCTATTCTTGGTGTTGGGTTTTATCAAATACATTTCCCAAAACATACGACTTATACTCCAGTGCGACTTATACATGTTTTTTCCCTTCTTTATTATGCATTTTCGGCAGGTGCGACTTATACTCCGAAACATTTTTAAACTCTCTGAAGTGGGAAAGGAGTAGGATTAAATACGCTTTGCTTCTTCCTACTCTTTTTTGGACATAATGTAAAGGGAAATTATATGAAACTGTGTGATGTACAGTATTATACTGTAAGTGTTTTCATGTTCGAAATAAACTAATTAAAGAAAGAAAGAAAGAATGAAACTTTTATTAGCAGTGTACAGTACATATTCCGTACAAGTGACAACTAAATGGTAACACTCCAATAAGTTTTTCAACCTGTTTAATTAAGTCGGGGTCCACGTTCATCAATTCATGAGTCTGGTGTGTCTTGACCGCAGTGGAGGCTCTGCCGAACCCCTGAGGTCGACTCACCGAACCCCTAGGGGTTCGATCGAACCCAGCTTAAGAACCACTGCCCTACTCAATGTGGGTGGAGTTTTTACCGCAAGAACATAAAGGGCTCTCGTCAAAAGTCCTGCACCTTTTGTGTGTGTGTGTGTGTGTGTGTGTGTGTGTGTGTGTGTGTGTGTGTGTGTGTGTGTGTGTGTGTGTGTGTGTGTGATTAGGGTGAAATATGTCTCAGAGCTGCAAATAAATAAATAAATAGGCCGACATTACTGACACCCTTGTACAAACCCTGTTTCCATATGAGTTGGGAAATTGTGTTAGATGTAAATATAAACGGAATACAGTGATTTGCAAATCCTTTTCAACCCATATTCAATTGAATGCACTACAAAGACAAGATATTTAATGTTTAAACTCATAAACTTTATTTTCATTTTTGCAAATAATAATTAACTTAGAATTTCATGGCTGCAACACGTGCCAAAGTAGTTGGGAAAGGGTATGTTCACCACTGTGTTACATCACCTTTTCTTTAGTAGAGCTTCAACTTGCACTTACAGATGTAGCGACCAACTGTATTTAGTGACAGTGGTTTTCTAAAGTGTTCCTGAGCCCATGTGGTGATATCCTTTAGAGATTGATGTCAGTTTTTGATACAGTGCCGTCTGAGGGATGGAAGGTCACGGTCATTCAATGTTGGTTTCCGGCCATGCCGCTTACGTGGAGTGATTTCTCCAGATTCTCTGAACCTTTTGATGATATTATGGACCGTAGATGTTGAAATCCCTAAATTTCTTGCAATTGCACTTTGAGAAACGTTGTTCTTAAACTGTTTGACTATTTGCTCACGCAGTTGTGGACAAAGAGGTGTACCTCGCTCCATCCTTTCTTGTGAAAGACTGAGCATTTTTGGGAAGCTGTTTTTATACCCAATCATGGCACCCACCTTTTCCCAATTAGCCTGCATACCTGTGGGATGTTCCAAATAAGTGTTTGTTGACTTTTTCAGTATTTATTACCACCTTTCCCAACTTCTTTGTCACGTGTTGCTGGCATCAAATTCTAAAGTTAATGATTATTTGCAAAAATATGTTGTCCTTGTAGTATATTCAATTGAATATGAGTTGGAAATGATTTGCATTTGTATTCCGTTTATATTTACAACTAACACAATTTCCCAACTCATATGGAAATGGGGTTTTTACCTCGAGGATGACTGCAGGGTCAAATTGACCCGAACAATATCTATGTGACATAAACGTGCAGGGGATGGTTGCAAATATGTAAGATGAACTTTTTTCATATTATATGTTGATAACACTAATCAGGGCAATCAGAAGAAGTTTCATACAGAAACAATAATTTTAACTACCGTATTTGTACAGAATAATTTTGGTTTTGCTTACCGACTTCGAAGCTATTTTATTTGTATATGGTGAAATTAGTGTGACCAGTCGTTGGCAGTCACGCATAAGAGATACGTGTGGACTGCCATATGATGGCAGTCACACATAAGGTGTACATGTGGACCGCAATACGACTCAAGTAAACAAAACCAAAATGTTATATGTTCCAATGGAAATATAGAACATTGAACACGGCGCTCAAAAATCCATCAAAATGCTTTAGTACGACTTTGGTAAGCTATGAAGCTGCACGGCTTGAAGGATTGTACTGTGCTTCAACATACAAGTATTATTATGGTGTGTATTATTTTGTAATTTTCCTGAAGGAATCAAAGTTCCATCTATCTATCTATCTATCTATCTATCTATCTATCTATCTATCTATCTATCTATCTATCTATCTATCTATCTATCTATCTATCTATCTATCTATGTAAGACATACTGGTGTTTTCGAACATCATCCCTACACATAAGAGATACGTGTAGACTGCAATATGATGCCAGTAAAAAACACCAAAACGTTGAATGTTCCATTGAAAATAAAGAACATTACACACGGCACTCGAAAATCCGTCAAAAGGTTTTAGTACGACTTTGGTAAGCTATGAAGCTGCACGGCTTGAAGGATTGTACTGTGCTTCAACATACAAGTATTATTATGGTGTGTATTATGTATTGTAATTTTCCTGAAAGAATCAAAGTTCCATCCATCTATCTATCTATCTATCTATCTATCTATCTATCTCTCTATCTATCTATCTATCTGTCTATCTATCTATCTATCTATCTATCTATCTATCTATCTATCTATCTAATCTATGTAAGACATACTGGTGTTTTCGAACATCATCCCTACACATAAGCGATACGTGTAGACTGCAATATGATGCCAGTAAAAAACACCAAAACGTTGAATGTTCCATTGAAAATAAAGAACATTACACACGGCACTCGAAAATCCGTCAAAAAGTTTTAGTACGACTTTGAAGTCTCCCTGCTTGATGGATTGCCGTCAATTACGGCTACCATAGTCAGAGATACAAGTATTACTCTGGTGTGTGTATAAGGACCACAAAATGGCACCTATTAGCAGACGTATTATCTGGCGTTTTATTTCGCAATATTATGCAAAAGCAACTTTTCTTACCTTCTGGTACCTGCTGATCTGTATTTGAGATCTGCATAAGTCCTGAAAATGTGCGCGCGTCCGTAGTCGATAGGCTTCTTCTTTTTCTCTATCTTCTCGTTATGGGACATTCATCCTCCGCTGATGCCATTTCTAATATAAAGTATTGTAAAGTTCTTACTTATATCTGTCAGTAAACTCGCCATGAAAGCGCTAAAACATACCGATGTAGGGAGTTTACATTATTCACCCAAGGAACTTTAGTTATTAGAGAGTTCCGTTCGGATGTTTTTTCCGGTGTTGTTCTTTCCGGATGAGGAGATGCTGCTCCGTTTTTGATTGAAGTAAATTCTGAATATCATTAAAACAGTTAGCTCCATCTTTTGACACTTCTTCCACTCCCGTCCTTGCACGCTACACCGCTACAATAAAAATTACGGAGAAAAGACGCTGTTGGAGGTGAGCGACGTAAATAGGACCACCCACAAAACGGCGCATCTGGAAGCGACTATCAAAAAAACGGCTTGAAGATGATCTGTAAAACATCATCTATGCAACATTTTGACCAAAGAACCACCATTACATGTTATGTAGACCACAAGGAAGTGTTTTACATTTAGAAAAAAATAATGATAATATGCCTTTTTTTTTGCGCTCTAAAAAAAAGGCATATTATCGGTGCGCTTTATATATTAAACTAGACCTGACTAGACCCGCTCTTCAGCAGTGAACCTTATAATCCGGCGCCCTATTGTCAGGAAAATACAGTAAATGCTCTACATTACTAATGCATTGTTTGTGTTCCATGCAATATTTCTGATCTAAATGTTAGTTTTTCTTTTTAAAAGGCATCTTACGTGTTAAAATGGTGATGTTTAAGGGGGTCGAGATGTTTTGTGTTCAGAGCTCTGTCTCAGTACAAATTAAGCTCGTAAATTCAGGTACGGTACTACTTACTGTATAGTGCTTCTATTTAATATTCATTGTCTTTTTGTGCTAAGAACTTAATCACTCTTTGTTTGTGTCAGGCTTGCCCCTGACAGTTTGTTTGTATTTTTGTTTTTCCTCTGTGTGTGTGTGTAATATTTCCTGTCTTTAGTTCCTGTCAGCGCTCTTATTTTGTCTGTTTCCTGTTTTTCTCCCTGAGTGCTGTGTCCCCTCAGCTGCGGCTGATTGGCGCTTAGCCACACCTTGTGTCAATCAGCCCATTCCTATTTAGACCTGTCTTCCCATCCAGTCATTGCTGGATTATTGTCACTTCTGTATTGTCGTTGCTACCTGTCGCTCTGTGTCGTGTCTATATCAGTTCTACTTGTCGTTCCTACTGGTCTTGTCATTGCAGCGTAGCTGTAAGTTATATTCGTTAGCTCTTTTTAGCTTACTGTTTTTTGTTCCCTGCTTCCAGTTTGTTTTCATATTACAAGTAACGACTTCTGTTTCCTGTTGGCTACCTGCTAGCTTCCACACTAGGCTCGTTTTCTTCTAGCTCCCATGCTAGCTCTTTTAGTTTGTTATCCTTCTCGTGCGCGTCTTTTGTTTTGTACCCTTTGTTTGGTTTTGTTTTAGTGTTTAAATTAAAACCATGATTTCTTATTCAATGCCTGCCTCCTTCTCTGCATCGTGGGGTTCGTCACAAACTAACTGACAGTTTGCATGTGAGAATGACATTAAACAACAACATGAAATTGCAAACACAATCAATTTTTTCTAGTTCCTACTTGTTTATGTACCATATCAGTTTTGTTTTGTACACACGAGGATGGTTTGAACGAGGAGAGCCTGATTTAAATATGATTTATGTGTTTTCATTAGTCATTATATATTATATATCTCCTGCAGCCTCACAAAGTAGACCTGACAGTTTTGAGCCAAGGGCCAATATTTCCCGTTAAAATGATTAAAAAGCAATTACATGTTCGTGTTCCTTCTCAGCCGCTACATGAAAAGGAGACATGATTATTGGTCGCACGTCGGATTTAATCAAGTTGTAATTGCTCACTAAGTAATTCCAGACGATTGTGGCATGTTGTTAAACGCAGACTGATAAAAAGCATCGACTTGAGAGCTGGAAGTCAAAGTTCATTAAACTGCAGACTAACAGCATGAATGTGCAAAGACGTTGGAGAAATACGGTGTTGACGAGACAGCAGTAATCAAATCTCGGCACATAATAAACACTTTGTCACATCCGCGCTTTTAACCGTTCTCTTGGCCTTTGGTTTTTATTTCTGCGATACATTAACTGGAAAGATGGATGGACCGTTCTTCATTGCTCTTCAGAGAAATTCTAACATTCCGAACATCGATTTTCAACTCGCAGGAAGAATATGTCATAACAAACAAATTGTAAATTTTTGTCTTTTGGGGATAGGTTAATTGGCAACACTAAATGGGCCCTAGTGTGTGAATGTGAGTGTGAATGTTGTCTGTCTATCTGTGTTGGCCCTGCGATGAGGTGGCGACTTGTCCAGGGTGTACCCCGCCTTCCGCCCGATTGTAGCTGAGATAGGCGCCAGCGCCCCCCGTGACCCCAAAAGGGAAAAAGCGGTAGGAAATGGATGGATGGATGTTTCAAGTTTCAGGATGAAGTTAAAATGTTCAAATTAAAACTAGATGAGGAATTGGATGTTTAAGTTAAATTCGAATTTAAAGTACCACTGATTGCCACACACACACCAGGTGTGGTGGAATTACTCTGCGTTTGACCCATCCCCTTGTTCCACCCCCTGAGAGGTGAGGGGAGCAGTGAGCAGCAGCGGTGGCAGCGCTCGGGAATCATTTTGGTGATTTGGTGATGTGAATGCTCCAATGTGGACGTTAAAATGAAATCCTGGAATTTTTTTAATAATTGTTGAAGTACATGGTAAATGGGTTGTACTTGTATAGCGCTTTTCTACTTTCAAGGTACTCAAAGCGCTTTGACACTATTTCCACATTCACTCATTCACACACTGATGGCAGGAGCTGCCATGCAAGGCGCTAAGCACGACCAATCAGGAGCAAGGGTGAAGTGTCTTGCTCAAGGACATAACGGACGTGACAAGGGTGGTAGAAGCTGGGGATCAAACAAGGAACTCTCGGGTAGAGTAGAGCACACAATTCCCAAAAAGGCTAAATATTTTGAAGTTGGAACCGTTTGAATCAGATGGCAAATGTGGGAGTTGTGGACCTTTGAAGAATGTCCCATTGATTTAAATGTGAATATCCCAAAAATTCGGGATTTTTTTGAAAATAGAAAAAAAAAAACTGAAATGGTCTGAATGTGTTGAAATGGTTGGTGTTTGAATTTTTCAAATCGGTCGAGAAGTGTTGAAGTAGTAACATTTGTAATTGAGAAA
Source organism: Nerophis ophidion (assembly GCF_033978795.1). NCBI lineage: Eukaryota > Metazoa > Chordata > Actinopteri > Syngnathiformes > Syngnathidae > Nerophis > Nerophis ophidion. The sequence continues at coordinate 39,683,751 of NC_084625.1, forward strand.
CTGAATTAAAGAATTCCTGGAATTTGGGGAATTTTTCCAGCTAGAAAAACAACTTAGTTTTTTGTCCTGATTAAGAGGAATATTTGGGCGGTGGAATGGTTGAAAAATGTGGAATGAGTAGTCGCCAAAAAAAGGGGTCAAAAAAGGGTTTGAAAAATCAGTAATTCTGGGAATTCTTAGATTTTTTTAGGGGAAATTTAAAAAAATAATAGTTTGAATGAGTGGAATGTGTTGAAGTTGGAATGGTTTTAATCGGTTGAAAAATTTGGAAATGGTTGGAATTTTGAAAAATGGCCAATTAATTTTGAATGGAAAACATGTCCCGGAAAACCGGGAATTCTGGGAAATCTGGGAATATTTGCAATTTGTCAAGGAAAAGCCCGCGATTCCTGAATTGGCTGAACAGTTTTGAAGTTGGAACGGTTTGAATCGGGTGAAAAACATGGAAGGTAGAGTGCGCCAAAACCTGGAGAAGAAGAAGAAGTTGAAGAAGTTTAATACATAGATGCATTTCGGTGTAGACAACTATATGTGTGAATGCTTTGGAGCATTCACTCAATAAGGGCTGTTAAAAGATTAGAATATTGTGGTTAATTGCATTTTGTTCTCAGAAAATTAATCAACATTAATCGCCAATAACGATGATTTTTCATTATTAATAATTTAATAAAAATGTTCAAGTTTGAATTCAATGACTACACAATTAGTTTGCTTTAAAATAAAATATTCTTATTTTTTTTTAAACTATGTTTTTTTAAACAGGTCAACACAAAAACGATATAAACACACTTTTAATGCGAATAAAAAAAAAAAAGCCTGCAGTCTGTTGGTATCTTGCCAGATTTTGTCTTCCATGTTTAGAAAACCAGTTTCATGCATTAATAATAACATAAAATGTGGATTGTTTCGATCTTGGTTTGATTGTCAAAGATGTTTAGTATTGTAAAATGTGATATTTCTACCTGAATAAATGCTTCTGATATTGTGCACATTACAGGGTGTACAGATTATTGGTATACATATCTCTGCTTGAGAATGTTTTAACATTTTCTATTTATTCATTAGGGAAATATTCAACCTGTTAAACATTCTGTAATTGAGTACTATCAACCAGAACATGTTGTGTAACAACATAAACAATATTTTAGCCATGCTGATTTGAAGTAATTGGAACCTAAAGTAGGTCAATAATTCATAAAAACATTGATTTTGATTCATTAATATTTTTTTTAAAAAGACAGTTGTAAATAAACCTAAAAAAATCCCACTAAAATTCTCAGGAATCCAAAAGGGCCCCAGTGGCAAAAGTGCTAAAAATAAGTCATACACAATGTTTTTGTTTTGTTTATTGTTTTACTTTTAGAGGTTAAATCTCTGGATACATTTCAGATTTATTCAGCAAGTATAAGTTTGTATTAATTTAAATTGTATTTCTTTGTTTATGTTATGCTGTTTTTTATGTTTTAATGGAAACCACACAATTTGCAATATATCAAAGTGGGAATTTTTGATGTGAAGGAATTGGAGCCTTAAATAGGTCAATATTTCATTTAAAAAAAAAAGATTTTGATTCATTAATATTTTTTGAATGACCTTTGGAAAAAAAACTTTTCAAAAAAATCCCACAAATTCTCAGGAATCCAAAAGTGCTAAAAATAAGTCATACATTATTATTTTTTTGTTATTGTTTTACTTTTAGAGCTTAAATCTTTGGATAAATTTTAGATTTATTCATCAAGTATAAGTTTGTATTAATTTAATTTGTTTTTCTTTGTTTTATGCTATTTTTGATTTTTTAATGGAAAACACAATTTGCAATATATCAAAGTGGAATTTTTGATGTGAAGTAATTGGAGCCTTAAATAGGTCAATATTTCATTAAAAAAACAGATTTTGATTCATTAATATTTTTTAAAGTACCTCTGTAAAAAAAATAAAAAAAAATAACACAAATTCTCAGGAATCCAAAAGTGCTAAAAATAAGTTATATATTATTATTTTTGTCTTATTGTTTTACTTTTAGAGCTTAAATCTTTGGATACATTTTAGATTTTTTCATCAAGTATAAGTTTGGATTAATTTCAATTGTTTTTCTTTGTTTTATGCTCTTTTTTTATTTTTTAATGGAAAACACACAATTTGCAATATATCAAAGTGGAATTTTTGATGTGAAGTAATTGGAGCCTTAAACAGGTCAATATTTCACTGAAAAATAATATTTTGATTCATTAGTATTTTTTGAATGACCTTTGTAAAAAAAAAAAGTTTTTTAAAAAATCCCACTTAAATTCTCAGGAATCCAAACGTGCTAAAAATAAGTCATACATGATTTTTTTGTTATTGTTTCACTTTTAGCGCTTAAATCTCTGGCTCAATATCAGATCTATTGATCAAATGTTTATTAATTTCAAGAGTTTTTCTTAGTTTTATGCTTGTTTTTTCTTTTTTGATGGAAAACACACAACATTTGCAATATATTTTTCCTCAAAAAATATATCAAAGTGGAATATTTGATGTGAAGTAATTGGAGCCTTAAATAGGTCAATAATTCAAAAATATGTCCCCTGAAAAACCGTCCGACTCTCTAATAACTAAAGTTCCTTGGGTGAATAATATTTACTCACTGCACCGGTATGTTTTAGCGCTTTCATGGCGAGTTTACTGACAGATATAAGTAAGAACTTAACACTACTTTATATTTGAAATGGCAACAGCGGAGGATGAATGTCACATAACAAGAAGATCGAGAAAAAGAAGAAGCATGTCGACCACGGTGTCGGCACTAACTACAAAGGCGGGATCACGCAATTTTTCAGGACTTATGCAGATCCCAAATACAGAGCAGCAGGTACCAGAAAGTAAGAAAAGTTGCTTTTGCATAATATTGCGAAACAAAACACCAGATATTATGTCTTACAGTATACACACAACATAATAATGTCATGATCTGTGGTCCGGATCATGTTTTTGTATTTGCTGTTAGTTTTGGACTCCTTTAGTACCTGTTTGTGACACCTGAGTTTTGTTTGGTTGCCGTGGCTACTCATTGTTTTCACCTGCCTCTGGTGTTCGGGACACTCACCTGTCTCTAATCAGAGGCATTATTTAAGCCTGTCTTTGCCAGTCAGTCGGCCTGGCGTCATTGTTCGCTTCATGCCGTGTCCAAGTAAGTTTTGTTTGTTCATGCCACAACTCGTGTTCCATGTCCGTAGTCCAGGCTAAGTGTTAACTTCTACGTTTCATGTGTTAAGGTTTTTTTTTTAGCTTCTCGTGCGAACAGCGCGCTTTCCTTTTGTTATTTGCCTGTTATTTTGTAGTTGGATGATTTTTGATAAATAGATCATCTCCTACCTCACGCTGTCGTCTGGAGTTGTTCGTTCTGCATTCCTGGGAGAACGACCCTGCATAAAGATACAACCCCGTTGTGACAAATAATATTCGTATGTTGAAGCACAGTACAATCTGTCAAGTGGTGCGGCTTCATAGCTTAGCAAAGTCATTCTAAAATATTTTGACAGATTTTTGAACGCCGTTTGTAATTTTCTATACCAGCAGTTCTCAACCTTTTTTCAGTGATGTAACCCCTGTGAACATTTTTTTATTTTATTTTAAGTACCCCCTAATCAGAGCAAAGCATTTTTGATCGAAAAGAAGAGATAAAGAAGTAAAATACAGCACGATGTCATCAGTTTCTGATTTATTGAATTGTATAAAAGTGCAAAATATTGCTCATTTGTAGTGGTCTTTCTTTTTCTATTTGGAAAAAATATATAAAAATAACTAAAATCTTGTTGAAAAATAAACAAGTGATTCAATTGTAAATACAGATTTCTACAGAGAGAAGTAATCATCAACTCAAAGTGCCCTCTTTGTGGATTGTAATAGAGATCCATCTGGATTCATGAACATAATTCTAAACATTTCTTCTCAAAAATAAATCTTTAACATCAATATTTGTGGAACATGTTCACAAAAAATCTAGTTGTCAACACTGAAGATTGCATTGTTGCATTTCTTTTCACAGTTTATGAACTTACATTCATATTTTGTTGAAGTATTATTCCATAAGTATATTTTTAAAGGATTTTTGAATTGTTGTTATTTTTAGAATATTTTAAAAAATATCTCATGTACCCTTTGGCATACCTTCAAGTACCCCCATTTGAGAACCACTTTTCTCTACTTTCAATGGAACATATAACATTCTTTAGTTGTTTATTTGAGTCATATTGCAGTCTAAACGTATCTCTTATGTGTGACTGCCATCTACTGGTCACACTTTTCATTACACCGTGTACCAAATCCAATCGCTTCGAGGTCAGTAAGCACAACCAAAGTGATTCCGTACAGTAGGCGCACCAGGTTATAAGGGGCACTGACGAGTTTTGAGAAACTGAAAGGATTTTAAGTGTGCCTTATAGTCCAAAAAATACGGTACGCAAAACACTTATTTATTTTTAGTTATATTTCAGTTAAATCATGTATATGTTTTCTTCTCTGGGGGTAATTTATTGTTACTGTATTGTACTTGTACAGTACATATTCTCGTGCGTGCTTGTAAAAGTGGGTCGTGAAATAAAAAATGATTTTCTTTTCAGTGAGCTTTGATACCGTTCAAACCAACAGCGTAAATGTGCGCTATCTTCATGCATCATGTTGAATATGAAAAGACGACAGCGGTGGCATTTGCATCACACTTGGTTGATATGATGAAAATATGCCTTTGTGGACATTGTAACCATCCAGCAGGATTCACAAAGCAGCTTTGTTGTGTTTAACTTATGCATTCACTCCTCAGATGACTGTCTGTGTGTGTGTGTGTGTGTGTGTGTGTGTGTGTGTGTGTGTGTGTGTGTGTGTGTGTGTGTGTGTGTGTGTGTGTGTGTGTGTGTGTGCGTGTGTGCGTGCGTGCGTGCGTGCGTGCGTGCGTGCGTGCGTGCGTGCGTGCGTGCGTGCGTGCGTGCGTGCGTGCGTGCGTGCGTGCGTGCGTGCGTGTGTGTGCTGTCAAAAATGCATTCTGATGCCTGCTGTTCTTTCGCTCTGAGCCGAACTTCTGAAGTTGACGGTTTGATTTTATTAGGCACAGACACAAGCTCCTCTCATTCTCGTCACGGATTCATTCCTGCAAGTGCAGATGTTGGAATACATCAGTGTCGTAAGGCAATTGTGCTCCATAATAATGCAATTGTATTTCCCTGAGTGACTTTTAACCCGACCGCGCAGGAGGACATTAGCAGGGAATAATTCGTTTTTGCGTGTTAGGATGGACGTTTACTGGTTGGAGCAGTCAGGTGACACAGGTGCATGGAGGCTGTTGTATACGGTATGAATATTTCCGTGTTGCAGTATGTAAGTGTGAATCTGGTTTTAAAAAACACAAAATATACCTCACTTTATTCATGTGTATGTGTGTGCTAATATTAGCATTGCTAACTACAATAGGAAGGATTAGTTTAGGTGCATTTCTCACGGTTTACCTGACACACGAAACGTGACAAATCGAGTGGGGTGCACTATCAGCCTTAACCGCCAGATTGCAGTAGAGTTTTGACTATCCTAAAATGTGTTTTGTGGAAATTCGAACTTTGACCACATTGTTATGTAGAGTGGCGCTTACCATAATTTTCAGCAGACTGCATTGGAGGATGCTTAACCCCCTTCTTTCTCCCACGCGAGGTCAACCCAGGAATGGGGCCATGTAAACCCCATCCTTAGTGCACTTTTGAACAAATTTTGCAGGTATACGCATTTTTTTTCCAGCACACTCACTGTTACTCATGTCTGAATGCAACTACCGGTATATTGCTTCTTGTAACCTTACCTCACAAAGCACAGGATTGCAAAAAAAAAAAGAAAAACAAATACTATATTGAGAGTGTATTCATTTCATACCACACAGACTTAACAGTGAACATTAGATGTCTGTAATGTACTATATACATATATATATATATATATATATATATATATATATATATATATATATATATATATATATATATATATAATGTATGTATGTATGTATGCATGTATATAACACATACTTAGGTCTCATTGTCTGATTACTGTACTGTTTAATCAATTATAACTAATAACCAGTGATAGGCAGTAGCAAACAACATGTAGCAAAGTTATGAAGCTTAACTACATTTTCGAGTAGCGTAGTGGTAGCTGTCAGGTTCAAACACTGATGACATCTATTAAACAGACAAGAAGCAAGGAATCATGCAGAGACAGAGTTCAATTTAGTTGAATGTGAAGAGACGTTTGGGACTGCACACTCTCACACTATGCTCTAAGGCAGGGGTCGGGAACCTTTTTGGCTGAGAGCCATACAAGCCAAATATTTTAAAAAGTATTTCCGTGAGAGGCATATAATATTTTTTTTAACACTGAATATAACTAAATGCGTGCATTTTTAAGTAAGACCAACATTTTTAGAATATCTCTTATTCTTTTTACTAACATTGTTATTCTGAAGCTAACCAACAATAAATAAAATACTTCTTACCATTAATGCGACTTCTTGAACAGGTGCGGTAGAAACCGGATGGATGGATTAAAATGCATGAGAATGTTTTATATTTTGAACGTGATTTTTGACACTGAGATTACCAGCGGGATTATTCATTACTCACCGTGTTAAGCAATGTCAGCTAATATTTATCTGAGAGCCAGGTGCCGTCATCAAAAGAGCCACATCTGGCTCTAGAGCCATAGGTTCCCTACCTCTGCTCTAAGGTAACAGTCCCACGTGCTCCTCTATTTATTTTGTGAGGTCCCTGGTTACATCACCCAGGCCACCTCTAAAAGGAGTGGTCCCACACATCATGCAAGGGGTCCTTGTGATTTTGCCTTGTCTCCTCTTCGTCTGCGTGCTGTCGTCTTATCTTCGTTGAGGTCTTTGACGTCCTTGGCTGTTAGTGGGCTAAGACAAAAAAAATACCTGCAGCAAAGCCTCCCCTCATATGCCGTGGCTGATAACAAGTGTTGTCCTTGCACAGATAGAAAAGTACAACTTGAGCACAAAAGCTAATAACTATGACAACGGCCTTTAAGCATAAGAGTTGTGTGATAACTTAAACAAAATTATTCTAACATAGCTTTGCTAATTTTTGAAGCAGCAGGGATTCAGTAGCTTCTAACATCGTCCTGCAGAGGATTGGGTGGAATTAGCAGGAATTGACGGGATGGCAGCATTGTGGAATACTGGAGTGACTTATTTATGAATGGCCTCTATCTGTGTTGGCCCTGTGATGAGGTGGCCACTTGTCCAGGGTCTACCCCGCCTTCTGCCCGAGTGCAGCTGGGATAGGCTCCAGCTACCCTTCCAACCCCAGAACCCCGAAAGGATGAATGTATGATATAAGGACACTATAGAAATAGCTGCCTATGTACTTGGTATGGTACTATTGTTTAACGTGCTAGCTATTAGCAACATTGCCATTTGCCTATAAAAAAGTGTGTGAAAAGATGTGGGGTTAGCTCAAAGTGTGTATTTAGCTGGAGACTCACAACACATTCAAAATTTCCCCAGGAATTTTCTCATTATTGATCATTTTGTTGGTCTCTCTCGTTCTGTGCAGGTGTTGTCTCTGGGCGCCGACGTGTTGCCGGAATACAAACTTCAAGCTCCCCGCATCCACAGTTGGACGGTTTTGCACTACAGCCCCTTCAAGGCGGTCTGGGATTGGCTTATCCTGCTGCTGGTCATCTACACCGCCATCTTGACACCTTATTCTGCCGCTTTCCTCCTCAACGACACGGTGAGTGTGGAACGAGGTCAGGTTTAGAAAAAAAATTCTCAGGGCCTCAGGCTATTTAAACTTGATCAATAACTACATCAAACTCTGCAGAACATTTTATATTCCTCCATGTATTAAAAAAGTTTGATTAAAAGTGAGTAAAAAAACATATATATATATATAAATATATATATATGTATATGTATGTATGTATATATATATATATATATATATATATATATATATATATATATATATATATATGTATATGTATATGTATATATATATATGTGTATGTGTGCATTAGAGATGTGCGGATAGGCAATTATATCATCCGCAACCGCATTACCAAAGTCGTCATCCACCCGCCGTCCACCCGAACCATCATTTTATCAGAACTGCAACCGCCCGCTGAAATACATCAGAGGTCGGCCACCTTTACCACTCAAAGAGCTATTTAAACCCGTTTCACAGAGTAATGAAGACAATGGGAGCCGCTAACGTTCTCGCGAATATCCAATGGTGTTCATCCTGATGACAAGAATATGGGCGTGCTGTGAAGCCATTGCCTTTGACACCTTCAACGACATGTACACACGGATTGTTAGTCTGGCAACATGTTGTGTGCAGCTTCCGCAATCACACGCACAAGATTGAAAGGCATACTGGGGGATACAGAGTACACTGATGGTTGTGATATAAACAACTTTAACACTTACTAATATGCGCCACGCTGTGAAGCCACACCAAACAAGATTGACAAACACATTTCGAGAGAACATCCTCACAGTATCCATCCATCCATCTTCTTCCGCTTATCCGAGGTCGGGTCGCGGGGGCAACAGCCTAAGCAGGGAAACTTCGTCTAGCTCTTCCCGGGGGATCCCGAGGCGTTCCCAGGCCAGCCGGGAGACATAGTCTTCCCAACGTGTCCTGGGTCTTCCCTGTGGCCTCCTACCGGTTGGACGTGCCCTAAACACCTCCCTAGGGAGGCGTTCGGGTGGCATCCTGACCAGATGTCCGAACCACCTCATCTGGCTCCTGTCGATTTGGAGGAGCAGCGGCTTTTCTTTGAGTTGCTCCCGGATGGCAGAGCTTCTCACCCTATCTCTAAGGGAGAGCCCCGCCACACGGCGGAGGAAACTCATTTTGGCCGCTTGTACCCGTGATCTTATCCTTTCGGTCATGACCAAAAGCTCATGACCATAGTTGAGGATGGGAACGTAGATCGACCGCTAAATTGAGAGCTTTGCCTTACGGCTCAGCTCCTTCTTCACCACAACGGATCGGTACAACGTCCGCATTACTGAAGACGCCGCACCGATCCGCCTGTCAATCTCACGATCCCCTCTTCCCCCACTCGTGAACAAGACTCCTAGGTACTTGAACTCCTCCACTTGGGGTAGGGTCTCCTCCCCAACCCGGAGATGGCATTCCACCCTTTTCCGGGCGAGAACCATGGACTCGGACTTGGAGGTGCTGATTCTCATTCCGGTCGCTTCACACTCGGCTGCGAACCGATCCAGTGAGAGCTGAAGATCCCGGTCAGATGAAGCCATCAGGACCACATCATCTGCAAAAAGCAGAGACCTAATCCTGTGGTCACCAAACCGGAACCCCTCAACGCCTTGACTGCGGCTAGAAATTCTGTCCATAAAAATTATGAACAGAATCAGTGACAAAGGGCAGCCTTGGCGGAGTCAAACCCTCACTGGAAATGAGTTCGACTTACTGCCGTCAATGCGGACCAAGCTCTGGCACTGATCGTACAGGGAGCGGACCGCCACAATAAGACAGTCCGATACCCTATACTCTATGAGCGCTCCCCACAGGACTTCCCGAGGAACACGGTCGAATGCCTTCTCCAAGTCCACAAAGCACATGTAGACTGGTTGGGCAAACTCCCATGCACCCTCAAGAACCCTGCGGAGAGTATAGAGCTGGTCCACAGTTCCACGACCAGGACGAAAACCACACTGTCCCTCCTGCATCCGAGGTTCGACAATCCGGCGTAGCCTCCTCTCCATTACACCTGAATAAACCTCACCGGGAAGGCTGAGGAGTGTGATCCCACGATATTTGGAACACACCATCCGGTCCCCCTTCTTAAAGAGAGGAACCACCACCCCGGTCTGCCAATCCAGAGGTACCGCCCCCGATGTCCACGCGATGCTGCAGAGTCTTGTCAACCAATACAGCCCCACAGCATCCAGAGCCTTAAGGAACTCCGGGCGGGCCTCATCCACCCCTGGGGCCTTGCCACCGAGGAGCTTTTTAACTACCTCAGCGACCTCAGCCCCAGAAATACGAGAGTCCACCACAGATTCCCCAGGCACTGCTTCCTCATAGAAAGACGTGTTGGTGGAATTGAGGAGGTCTTCGAAGTATTCCTTCCACCTATCCACGACATCCGCAGTTGAGGTCAGCAGAACACCATCCGCACCATACACGGTGTTGATAGTGCACTGCTTCCCCTTCCTGAGGCGGTGGACGGTGGTCCAGAATTGCTTCAAAGCTGTCCGGAAGTCGTTTTCCATGGCTTCCCGAACTCCTCCCATGTCCGAGTTTTTGCCTCCGCGACCGCTGAAACTGCACACCGCTTGGCCTGTCGGTACCTGTCCACTGCCTCCGGAGTTCTATGAGCCAAAAGGACCCGATAAGACTCCTTCTTCAGCTTGACGGCATCCCTCACCGCTGGTGTCCACCGAGGGGTTTTAGGATTGCCGCCCCGACAAGCACCAACTACCTTGCGGCCAAAGCTCCGATCAGCCGCCTCGACAATAGAGGTGCGGACCATGGTCCACTCGGACTCAATGTCCAGCACCTCCCTCGTGACATGTTCAAAGTTCTTCCGGAGGTGGGAATTAAAACTTTCTCTGACAGGAGACTCTGCCAGACGTTCCCAGCAGACCTTCACAATGCGTTTGGGCCTCCCAGGTCTGTCCGGCATCCTCCCCCACCATCGCAGCCAACTCACCACCAGGTGGTGATCTGTAGAAAGCTCCGCCCCTCTCTTCACCCGAGTGTCCAAAACATCCTCACAGTAACACAACAAAAACGCAACACAACAAATACCCAGAATCCTTTGTATCCGTGAGTCAACCTGAATATATTTTACACCCCCGCGACACCAACCCCGGCCACCTTACCGACGCACGGGGGGGTTTGCGGGGTTTGCTGCTAGCGGGGTGTATAAAATAGTCAGGAGTTGTCATGGATACAAAGGATTCTGGGTATTTGTTGTGTTGCGTTTATGTTGTGTTTGTCAATCTTGTTTGGTGTGGCTTCACAGCGTGGCGCATATTACTAACAGTGTTAAAATTGTTTATATCACAACCATTAGTGTACTCTGTGTCACCCAGTATGCCTTGCAGTCGTGTGCGTGTTGCCGCAGAACCCCCACACAACATGTTGCTGGACTGATAAGCAGACCCTACATTATGTAGTAGGCGACAAAGCCAATGGCTTCATAGCACGCCCTAATACGTATTAACCGGGTGACTGCCGGCAGTCATTCTAGAGAATATTAGCATCTCCTATTGTCTTCTTCGCTTTTTGACACGGGTCTTAAATGGCTCTTTGAATGGTAAAGGATACCGATCCCAGAACCATGTATATCAAATATTTCCAGATGGTTCAACCGCCACCCAAAATCAATTTTTTTGTCATGTCACCCGCCCGACCCGCGGACTCCGCGGATGAGACCGCAAACCGCGCATCTTTAACATGTATATATATCCATTCATCCATTTTTTACCGCTTATTCCCTTCGGGGTCACGGGGGCGCTGGAGCCTATCTCAGCTACAATCGGGCGGAAGGCGGTATACACCCTGGACAAGTCGCCATCTCATATATATTTATATATATATATATATATATATATATATATATATATATATATATATCCCACTTCCAAAGACATGCACCTGGGGATAGGTTGATTGGCAACACTAAATTGCCCCTAGTGTGTGAATGTGAGTGTGAATGTTGTCTGTCTATCTGTGTTGGCCCTGCGATGAGGTGGCGACTAGTCCAGGGTGTACCCCGCCTTCCGCCCGATTGTAGCTGAGATAGGCGCCAGTGCCCCCCACGACCCCGAAAGGGAATAAGCGGTAGAAAATGGATGGATGGATATATATATATGTATATATATATATATATGTATGTGTATATATATATATATATATATATATAAAATGTTTTTTTTTCACTTTTATCCATCTATGTACAAACTTTGTATATATGTGTATATATATATATATATACGCTAGAGATGTCTGATATTATCGGACTGCTGATAATATTGGCCGATAAATGCTTTAAAATGTAATATCGGAAATTATCGGTCTCGGTTTCAAAATTATCGGTATCGGTTTCAAAAAGTAAAATGTATGACTTTTTAAAACGCCGCTGTGTACACGGGCGTAGGGAGAAGTACAAAGCACCAATAAACCTTAAAGGCGTTGCCTTTGCGTGCCAGTCCAGTCACATAATATCTACGGCTTTTCACACACAAACAAGTGAATGCACCACATACTTGGTTAACAGCCATACAGGTCACACTGAGGGTGGGCGTATAAACAACTTTAACACTGTTACAAATATGCGCCACACTCTGAACCCACACTCTGAACCCACACCCAACAAGAATGACAAACACATTTCGGGAGAATATCCGTACCGTAACACAACACAAACACAAAAGAACAAATACCCAGACCCCCTTGCAGCACTTACTCTTCCGGGATGCTACAATATACACCCCCTGCCTCAACCTAGCATGTCCCAAATTCCAAGTTGCTGTTTTGAGGCATGTTAAAAAAAATAATGCACTTTGTGACTTCAATAATAAATATGGCAGTGCCATGTTGGCCTTTTTTTCCAAAACTTGACTTGATTTATTTTGGAAAACTTTGTTACATTGTTTAATGCATCCATCATCACAACAAAATTAGGCATAATAATGTGTTAATTCCATGACTGTATATATCGGTATCGGTTGATATCGGAATCAATAATAAAGAATTGGACAATATCGGAATATCGGATATCGGCAAAAAAGCACTAATCGGAAATCTTTAATATACATAGATAGCCTACATTCTCTTAAAGCAGGGGTGTTCAAATTGTGGCCCACAACTCAGGTTTTGTTGGCCCACAGCATATTTTAGAAACAAAGTCAAACAAAAAATACTACAGAAAAAATGTAAAGGAAAAAAAGCACAAAAATATGTAATGTGATAAAAAAAAAAAATAAAGGCTGACTTTTTGACACTATTAATAATACAATTTGCCCTGCGATGAGGTGGCGACTTGTCCAGGGTGTACTCTGCCTTTCGCCGGATTGTAGCTGAGATAGGCACCAGCGCCCCCCGCAACCCCAAAGGGAATAAGCGGTGGGAAATGGATGGATGGATGAATAATACACTTTCTCACATTTTAAAAGAAAAAGCTGACAGAAAGTTGTATCTTTAAATATATTATATTAATATATTTATTTCCTGTTTTTAGCATAGTTTTTGTTTTTGTTTGTTTTTTTACAAAATATGTATCCTGTCATTGGTGGAAAATGGTTAGACACGCCTAACTTAAAGCAAAATATTTTTTGGGGTTAAGAAGAAATCTGTAGATTTTACAGCAAAACTCTGTGGACAGAATTGTACTGTAAAATTTACACTGGATTTTACACCTCTATATTGTAAATTGAAAGACTGTACCAGAGTGGTTTGTACGGTACAATTACGTCCGAGCTGATGCTTTTTTACCGAAAAATCTTTTTTTCCAGTTCATTACTCTAAATCACAGGTGTCAAACTCTGGCCCCCATTTGGTCCTTGAGGCAATATCAAATTAACATTAGAGCTGGCCCGCCGGTGTTATATAGCGGCAGTGCCGCTGTAACACCGCATTCACCGATTTCCTGGGAGACTCTCGAATTTCAGTGCCCCTCCCGAAAATCTCCCGGTGCGACCATTCTCCTGAATTCCACCAGGACAACAATATTGGGGTTGACTGCGTTTAGCCCTGTCGTCAAGTCCGTTTTTCCTCCTCACAAACACCGTGCTGACTCAGTCGCGTACATGTATTATATATATGGCTTCTACACACATGTAAGTAAATGCAAGTCATACTTGATCAACAGCCATACAGGTCCCACTGAGGGTGGCCGTATAAACAACTTTAACACTGTTACAAATATGCGCCACACTGTGAACCCCCACCAAACAAAAATGACAAACACATTTTGGGAGAACATCCGCACCGTAACACAACATAAACACAACAGAACAAATACCTAGAACCCCAGGCTGACTGACCGGCAAAGGCAGGCTTAAATAATGCCTCTGATTAGTGCTCAGGTAGCAGGTAAGCGGCCGAACACTGATCAGAGATAGGTGAACATAATGAGCAACCATGGCAACCAAAACAAACTCAGGAGGTGCACAAACAGGAACTAAAGGAGTCCAAAACTAACAGACAACACAAAACCTACTCAGTGCCCTGGTGGTTAGAGTGTCCGCCCTGAGATCGGTAGGTTGTGAGTTCAAACCCCGGCCGAGTCATACTAAAGACTAGAAAAAAAATGGGACCCATTGCCTCCCTGCTTGGCACTCAGCATCAAGGGTTGGAATTGGGGGTTAAATCACCATAAATGATTCCTGGGCGCGGCACCGCTGCTGCTCACTGCTCCCCTCACTTCCCAGGGGGTGATCAAGGGGATGGGTCAAATGCAGAGGACACATTTCACCACACCTAGTGTGTGTGTGACAATCATTGGTACTTTACTTGAAAACATGAACCGGACCAAGGATCATGACATCAGAGTATTATTGTATTAGGAAAACAAGTTCCACTTTTATTTTTCCAGCAAGCTGCAAATGTTTTACTGTATAATCTACTGAGCTTTTACAATACATCATTGCAAAGAAAAAAAAAAAAAAGGACACTTTAAGAGTAAAAAAAGCGGCTCAGTTGCCCGAATTATTGACTGTGTTTTTTGCACCAAATTACTGTAAATTGAAAAGTAATACTGCCGTTATTTTTACAGTAAAATGAAAACAAACTTTATAGTCGTTTATTGCACATACCGTATTTCTTTGAATTGCCACAGGTCATATAGTAATTTGCCTGCATTGAATTACTGCCGAGTCAAACTCGCTTCCCAGAATAATTAGCGCATGCTTAGTATTACCGCCTGGTCAAACTCGTGACGTCACGTGTGACACTTCCCCTGTCGTCATTTTCAAAATGGATGAGGCTGATTTCAATACCGGTAATTTGAAATTGCATAAAGGGAAGAAGATGAAGAGCTATTCAGTAGGATTTAAAGGCCTACTGAAACCCACTACTACCCACCACACAGTCTGATAGTTTATATATCAATGATGAAATATTAACATTGCAACACATGCCAATACGGCCTTTTTAGTTTACTAAATTACAATTTTACATTTCCCGGGAGTTTCGTCTTGAAAACGTTGTGTAATGATGACGTGTACGCAAGACGTCACGGGTTTTAAGGAAATATGAGCGCTGCGCACACACACAGCTAAAAGTCGTCTGCTTTAACGGCATAATTACACAGTATTTTGGAGATCTGTGTTGCTGAATCTTTTGCAATTTGTTCAATTAATATTGGAGAAGTCACAGTAGAAAGATGGAGTTGGGAAGCTTTAGCCTTTAGCCACACAAACACATGGTGATTCCTTGTTTAAAATTCCTGGAGGTGAAACTTTCCTATGGATCAGAGCGCGGTCAAGCAAACATGAATCACGACGGAATGTCAACCAGCAGTTTTCGGTGAGAAAATTGTGGTTCAAAAGTCGCTTCTTACCAGAGAAAAGCCGAGCTTGTGCCGTCCATAGCTGCCGTCGACTCCCCTGAGACATTGGCATCAAGACACCCGTGGACATACACCTCCGATTATCAGGTACTATTAAACTCACTAAAACACTAGCAACACAGTAGAAAGATAAGGGATTTCCCGGAATTATCCTAGTAAATGTGTCTAAAAACATCGGAATCAGTCCCAATGCAATCGCGTTTTTTTTTTCTAGTCCGTCACTATCAATATCCTCAAACACAAATCTTCTCGCTCAAATTAATGGGGAAATTGTCGTTTTCTCGGTCCGAATAGCACTTTTTGTTGGAGGCTCCAGTTAACAACAATGTGAGGATGTGAGGGGCCCCCACACGGGTGACGTCATCGTCTGCGACTTCCGGTAGAGGCAAGGCTTTTCTCCAGTTGCGAACTTTATCGTGGATGTTCTCTACTAAATCCTTTTAGCAAAAATATGGCAATATCGCAAAATGATCAAGTATGACACATAGCATGGACCTGCTATCCCCGTTTGAATAAGAAAATCTCATTTCAGTAGGCCTTTAAGGTCCAAGCTTACATCACACTCAATTTTTTACTGCATAACTTTGGTAAGAGGTTTTAAAATAATTAGCGCATGCTTACTTTTACCGCATGCCTTTGGTAAGCGCAGGAGTGAGAAGAGGTTTTAAATTAATTAGCGCCCCGGCGGCAATTCAAGGAAATACGGTAAATGTCACTTTTAATTTAAACATGTATTTTGGCAGTGCACAACAAATATGTAGATTTTACAGTAGAAAAAAAAAAAAATGTTAAATCGCAAGAATTATACCATAAAAGTGTATCGTGGTTTTTGCACCAAATTACTCATTTTTATTTGTGCGATCAAATTCTGGCAAGTGATCTGCTAGTCGTTTTTTTTTTTTTTTTACCGTAAAATCCATTGACTTTTTTTTACATTGTAGATGTCTAAGTGTCCCATTTTTTTTTTTTTTTCCCAAGATGGTGCATGTTCATCTACCTGCAGGCGCTTTACTCTAACAGCTCATTTGACCTTCCTCTTATTGATCATCTGTGGTATTTTGGTGTTGTCTTTTCATCACAGGAAGATGTAGCCATTCATAGCTGCGGATACTCGTGTTCTCCTCTCAATGTGGTGGACCTCATAGTGGACATCATGTTCATTATCGACATCCTCATCAACTTCAGGTGGGAATGACGTCTCGAAGCAGTGACTGTGGTTATATACAAACCCCGGTTTCCATATGAGTTGGGAAATTGTGTTAGATGTAAATATAAACGGAATACAATGATTTGCAAATCATTTTCAACCCAAATTCAGTTGAATATGCAACAAAGACAACATATTTGATGTTCAAACTGATAGACACTTTTTTATTTTTTTTTGCAAATAATCATTAACTTTAGAATTTGATGCCAGCAAAATGTGACAAAGAAGTTGGGAAAGGTGGCAATGAATACTGATAAAGTTGAGGAATTCTCATCAAACACTTATTTGGAACATCCCACAGGTGTGCAAGCTAATTGGGAACAGGTGGGTGCCATGATTGGGTATAAAAGCAGCTTCCGTGAAATGCTCAGTCTTTCACAAACAAGGATGTGAACAAATGCGTGAGCTAATTGTCAAACAGTTTAAGAACAACGTTTCTCAACGGGCTATTGCAAGAAATTTAGGAATTTCACCATCTACACTCCGTAATGCCATCAAAAGGTTCAGAGAATCTGGAGAAATCACTGCACGTAAGCGATGATATAACGGACCTTCGTTCCCTCAGGCGGTACACTTCAGAAAACCACTGTCAGTAACTACAGTTTGGCAGAAATCACTCCACGTAAGCGGCATGGCTGAAAACCCATATTGAATTACCGTGACCTTCGATCCCTCAGACGGCACAGTATCACAAAAAAAAAAATCGATCTGTAAAGGATATCACCACATGGGCTCAGGAACACTTCAGAAAACCACTGTCACTAAATACAGTTTGTCGCTACATGTGTAAGTGCAAGTTAAAACTACTATGCAAAGCTAAAGCATTTATCAACGACACCCAGAAACGCCGGCGGCTTCGCTGGGCCCGAGCTCAGCTAAGATGGACTGATGCAAAGTGGAAAAGTGTTCTGTGGTCTGACGAGTCCACATTTCAAATTGCTTTTTGGAAACGGTGAACGTGGTGTCCTCCGGACCAAAGAGGAAAAGAACCATCAGGACTGTTCTAGGTGCAAAGTTGAAAAGCCAGCATCTGTGATGGTATGGGGGTGTATTAGTGCCCAAAGCATGGGTAACTTACACATCTGTGAAGGCCCCATTAATGCTGAAAGGTACATACAGCTTTTGGAGCTACATATGCTGTTATCCAATCAACGTTATCATGGACGCCCCTGCTTATTTCAGCAAGACAATGCCATGTCACGTGTTACAACAGCATGGCTTCATAGTGAAAGAGTGCGGGTACTAGACTGGCTTGCCTGTAGTCCAGACCTGTCTCCCATTGAAAATGTGTGGCACATTATGAAGCCTAAAATACCACAACGGAGACCCTGGACTGTTGAACAACTTAAGCTGTACATAAAAAATAGAATGAGAAAGAATTCCACCTGAAAAGCTTCAAAAATGTGTCTCCTTAGTTCCTTAACGTTTATTGAGTGTTGTTAAAAGAAAAGGTGATGTAACACAGTGGTGAACATGCCCTTTCCCAACTACTTTGGCTCGTGTTGCAGCCATGAAATTCTAAGTTAATTATTATTTGCAAAAAAAAAAAAGTTTATGAGTTTGAACATCAAATATGTTGTCTTTGTAGTGCATTCAATTGAATATGGGTTGAAAAGGATTTGCAAATCATTGTATTCCGTTTATATTTACATCTATTTCCCAACTCATATGGAAACGGGGTTTCTAAGATTAGCAGTTCAAGCAGAAAATGACAATGAGCATTTTTTTTTCAACAGGACAACGTACGTCAACTCCAACGACGAGGTGGTGAGCCACCCCGTGCGTATCGCCGTGCACTATTTCAAGGGATGGTTCCTCATCGACATGGTGGCCGCCATTCCCTTCGACCTTCTCATCTACCGCAGTGGAGAAGAGGTATGCCAAACTAGGATGGAAGGAAGGGGAGATGTTCAGAATGTCAGGAAGACTATGCATTTTTATAACCGTTTATATCATTTATATTGTCCTGAAAGGCATTATTTACCATATTTTTCGGAGTATAAGTCGCACCTGCCAAAAATGCATAATAAAGAAGGAAAAAAACATATAAATCGCACTGGAGTATAAGTTGCATTTTTTGGGGAAATTTTTTTGATGAAACCCAACAGCAAGAAAAGACATTTGAAAGGCAATTTTAAATAATTAAAGAATAGTGAACAGGCTGAATAAGTGTACGTTATATGATGCATATATACTAACGGAGAAGGTGCCTGATATATTAACATAACATATTATGGTAAGAGTCATTCAAATAACTATAACATATAGAACATGCTATACTTTTACCAAACAATCCGTCACTCCGAATCGATAAATCCCATGAAATATTATACGTCTAGTCCAGTGGTGCTCACACTTTTTCTGCAGGTGAGCTACTTTTGAATTGACCAATTATTCATATTTATAATTTAGATTTATTTATTTATGAAAGAGACATTTTTGTTAACAAGTTAATGGTGTTTAATGATAATACAAGCATGTTTAACACATATCGATTCCTTTCTTTCATGAAGACAAGAATATAAGTTGGTGTGTTTGATTCTTATGACTTGCATGGATTGGAAACAGACAGTGGTGCTGATAACGTCCGCATTTTCAAATGGAGAAGAAAAAAAGTCCTCCTTTCTGTCCAATACCACATGAAAGTGGTTGGATTCGGCATCTCGTTTGTCCAACTTGCAAACTCCTTTTTAAACACTTTGTTATGAGAGTAGCATATGTGTGTGTGGCCCTTAGATGTATTGACTGTCAAACTTGGGCTTGGATTGAGGTTGTTTTTCCGACGCAGAGGGAAGTTAGCACGAGTTAGTACATCTTTAAATTTATTTATACACTATAATACAAAACAGGGAAAACAAGGACGCGCTAAATGGCGGATAATAATCTAGGCTATGAAACACAAACAGGAAACAAAAACACTTGCTCGATGGCATGAATAATGGACATAAACAAAAGGACTTAGCACGACTATGAACTATAAACAAAACTTACATGACAAGGAACTGTGAACGATGGCATGGCGGTAGGAGCAGCATGGGTAGGGTGTGTGAAGATGCCAGACTGAACACTTGGCAACTACCGGTTTAAATAATACCAATGATAATTACAAGCAGGTGTGAAAATGACGACAGGGGCGTGACATGACATGACTTGTCATGGAGACGAAAACAAACCAGGAAGTGCCAAGACAGAACTAAATGTCCAAAAACTAAACACAACCCGACCAAACATGGCAAAAATCAAAACATAATCTTACAGGCGTGACATTGACAGCAGGTGAGTGACATCAGTGAGTGTGTGGGCGAGCGAGGAGAGGGAGCGGTCGCCGAGGGCGGGGGAGAAATACATTGGCATCAAACTCCATAGATTGCTAGCTTGTGCACGCTAGCTTTCTGAGACTCTTATTTTGTAAGCACAGGCAGGATGAAGCAGGTCTTTCATGGTGAAGACAGGAACTGTGGAGTCGGTCTTTACAGTTTTGACAGCAGATACGGCCCAAGAGTCTGTTGAAATAAAGTGTTTCTCTCCGTCCTGTCAGTGATTTTTTTTCTTGATAATGAGCTCGCAGCAGCCAGCGTCATATCACAAGATCCTCGGGTGCCGAGAATGTCAACAATTGACAAAAGTGAAGTCTTGGTGAAGATTGACGATTGCTCATTTTTATGTCTATTTTTGTAATGCCTGGCTTGTGAGTGACTGACGCACCCTCCGGGATCGACGTAATGCCCACCCCTGGTCTAGTCTCTTATGTGAATGAGCTAAACAATACCATTTGATTTTTTACGGTAATGTGTTAATAATTTCACACATAAGTTGCTCCTGAGTATAAGTCGCACCCCCGGCCAAACCATGAAAAAAACTGCGACTCATAGTCCGAAAAATACAGTACTTAAATGGATCAGGAGCTTTTTTCACGAAATGTGTAACTGAAAAAAGAAAGGGCAAAAACAAATGTTCGTTTTTTGTTTTTTTTGACCATCCTCGCATATTCAGTATTCACATCACTGCAATTTTGCAGATTTTTCATAGAAATTGTGAGAAAAAATTTCCATTTGTAAGTAGGAGCGCAAAACACACTTAAAGGGGAACATTATCACCAGACCTATGTAAGCGTCAATATATACCTTGATGGTGCAGAAAAAAGACCATATATTTTTTTAACCGATTTCCGAACTCTAAATGGGTGAATTTTGGCGAATTAAACGCCTTTCTGTTATTCGCTCTCGGGGCGATGACGTCACACTAGGTAGTCAATCCGCCATTTTCTCAAACACATTACAAACATCGAGTCAAATCAGCTCTGTTATTTTCCGTTTTTTCGACTGTTTTCCGTACCTTGGAGACATCATGCCTCGTCGGTGTGTTGTCTGAGGGTGTAACAACACGATCAGGGATGGATTCAAGTTGACTTATGTGGAGTGTGCATTGATTAGCACGGCATGCTAATCGATGCTAATGGAGTCGGTTCTTTTCTTCTCGAACAATCGGGAGAACCGGCTTCGAACATCATCCCTACAGGTATGAGATACGTGTAGACTGCAATATGACACCAGTAAAAAACACCAAAACATTAAATGTTCCATTGAAAAGAACATTACACACGGTACTCGAAAATCTGTCAAAATGTTTCAGTACGACTTTGAAGTATTGTCGGACCATTACGGCTACAGTAGTCAGAGATACAATTACCGTATTTCCTTGAATTGTCGCCGGGGCGCTAATTAATTTAAAACCTCTTCTCACTCCTGCACTTACCAAAGGCATGCGGTAAAAGTAAGCATGCACTAATTATTTTAATACCTCGTCTCACTCCTGCACGAACCAAAGGTATATAGTAAAAAATTTGAGTGTGATGTAAGTGTGGGCCTTAAATCCTACTGAATAGCTCTTAATCCTCTTCCGTTTATGCGATTTCACATTACCGGTATTGAAATCAGCCTCCTCCATTTTGAAAATGATGACAGGGGAAGTGTCACTCGTGATGTCACGAGTTTGACCCGGCGGTAATACTAAGCATGCGCTAATTATTTTGGGAAGCGAGTTTGACCCGGCAGTAATTCAAGGCAGGCGCATACTATATGTCCTGCGGCAATTCAAGGAAATACGGTATTACTATGGTGTGTGTATAAGGACCACAAAATGGCACCTATTAGCAGACATATTATCTGGCGTTTTATTTCACAATATTTGCAAAACCAACTTTTCTTACCTTCTGGTACCTGCTGGTACCTGTTGCATTGGACCCGGTCTTCCGCCGGTCACCCCCACCCCAGGTTCTTTGTATGACACATAAGCTGGTTATAAATGAATCCCTGGGACAGAGATGCTCATTTTGATATTTTATAACCAAAGCCTTGGGAGATCAGTCTAGATACAACCTTTCAATCGCATTGCCCAAATTGATGTAATTCTACTATGGAAGTTTTGCCTCTTCTCACCCTCTCACCGGCCACCCCCCGCCCCTTTTCTTCTCCACCCCCCCTCCTTGCTTTGGACAGTTGAGATAAGAAAAGAGTGTTATGACCTCCCGCTACATTCCAACTACCAAGGCCTACGCCTGGCCCACCACTTTGCTGTTTTAAAATGTGACAAGGATATAAAAAGATATCTATCGCCGTCATACCTTAACATCATGAATTACTGTGATCACTCCGTGTCGCCAAAAAACACATCTCTTAATTTCAACTTAGAGTCAGCATAAGTCCATTCGGTTAATAATAATAATGTTAATGTTGTTCATCTAGACCAGGGGTGGGCATTACGTCGAACACGAGCTACCAGTCAATCGCGGAGGGTGTGTCAGTCGATCGCAAGCCAGGCATTAAAAAAATAGACATAAAAATGAGCAATCATCAATCTTCACCAAGACTTCACTTTCGTCAGTTGTTTGACATTCTCGGCACCCGAGGATCTTGTGAGATGACGCTGGCTGCTGCGAGCTCATTATTAAAAAATAAAATCACTGACAGGACGGAGAGAAACACTTTTTATTTCAACAGACTATTGGGCCGTACCTGCTGTCAAAACTCTAAAGTTGCTGTCTTCACCATAAAAGACCTGCTTCATCCTGCCTGTGCTAACAAAACAAGAGTCTCAGAAAGCTAGCATGCACAAGCTAGCAAGCTACGGAGTTTGATGCCAATGTATTTCTTATAAAGTTGTTGCACCTTTCCTGCTTCCGGCGCCTAGACCGTAGTCAAGGGGCGCAGGGGAGACACTTCTCCAGGGCCAATGGATTCTCGGGGCAACACCCTTCACTTTACCCGGCAGTGGGTCTTCACAAGTCCGGACTCCAGGGCAAAATGACGAGTCCAGCGATTAGTTGCAAATAGTGGCTTTTTATTGACGTCTTGCACACAGTCAAAATCCCACACAAAAACACTAGCCACTCCCCGGCCATCAATGGTATGGATTCTATACCATTGTTCTCTGTTTGACTCATTGAATTTGATTAAACCTTTGCTATCATTTCACAATACAAAATAATGAAAGTATGTGTGTGTGACAGACTTTTCAAGCCGTTGTGCGGGTTCTAAGGACCGTCAAGGAAGGACATAGCGGTGGCCCTTTTAGATAAATAATTTATTAAAGACTGCTTTTCAGGTGCTCCGTCTGCCGCTCACTCTTCCGTTTGCCTCTCTGCTTTGGATGTCGTCGCTTCTCTCGCGCTCTCAGTCCCTCTCTCCACGTCAGCTTCCCTCTGGCTCCTTCTCGTCTCTACCCCTCTCTCCTGACGTTCACGGCTTTCGCCCTTTTATACAGTGCGAGAGGATTACTCAATTGACCCCAGGTGCGCGATCCACGCACCAGATCTTGATTGCGGCGTCGCTCCCGTCGCGCCCCGCCGCGCCCCGCCTCTCTACTCGCTCGCCGTCCACGCCTCCTCGCGCCATCTTGGGCCAGGCTTCGGTGTGCCCTGCCTTGCTGTCGGACTGCCGGCCACGCCACCTCGCCGCCATATTGGGCTGGGCTATGGTGTGCCCTGCCCTGCTGTCAGACTGCGGGCTCTGCCTCTCCACAGCGTGATACATGCTGATATTGTACTGGATCAATATTGGTATCGGCTAATATTCAAGGCTCCAATTTCGGTATTGTATCGGAATTTGAACGTGCTTCGGTGGCTGTGTTTCTACTTATCCACAAACGGGTTGTAGTAAGCAATAGTGTGATCACCGCTACAGGCACAGACGAAGCTAACAGTTTGTCTTTAGGACCCTAAATCATGTGTGTGTACTTTCAACGCTGATTGGAAGTAACATGCTAATGCCGGACTCTTTGGCACTGCAATGTAATTGAGTCTAAATAATGGTTCACTCCGTTATTATGTAGGAAAAGTGGGCCACTAGACTTCAATGTTTCCTGTTTGGGCCTTCAAAGCCCAAACAGGAAACATGGGAGGAAACAAGAAATGACAACAATTAAATCGCAATACTCATGTTAAATTAGGGTTTGCCCTAGATTACTGTCAGGCTTGGTCAAAAGGATAGGACTCAGATGCAGAGTCGGGAATACTTGGGCAGGCTTTTATTTTGACAGCTATCTTTCCCCAGAGAATCACTCCTGAAAGAAGGAAAACACTAAAAGACAAACCATATCTGCTATAAAACTTATTATTAAAACAAAATGCTCCAACAGGAGGAAGAAAACAATGGCTATGAAAAATTTTACACTTTCTCTAATCTAATAAAGGTTAACAAAAATTCACTCAAAAATTTGAGGACAGAAGGATTCGTAAAAAAAACTGATAACTCACCACTTCGGCTGAAAAAACTAAATAACAAGGAGGAGAAAAGGCAAACTCAAACTAGCAACGGAGGAATTCAGGATCGAGGAATATAAACGTGAGACGAGGCAAGGCATGGACATGGATGCTAAACAGGCACAGAACAAGGGAGGCGTGGGCTTATGAGACACATGAGGGAAATGGGAAACCGGTGGAAACAATTAGGGGTCAGGAATGACGTCAGACTGATGACACCAGAGGAAGGCCAAGTGATCTGAAATGAGAGGAGTTACTTTTCAAAGTAAAACATGCAATCCACGAGACAAAAGAAACCAAGACAAGACATCCCTCACCGCGGTGTGACAATTACCACTGGGGTATGAAATCATCATACAAATGACGACATGCTTGTGTTGATATGCAATGTTGCATGCATTTTCTTTAGGAAGGCTAAACAAATGTATGTTTATTTGAAAACTAATTTATGTTGTTGGTTATTAATAATAACATCCATCCATTCTTTACCGCTTATTCCCTTTGGGGTGGTGGGGGGCGCTGGTGCCTATCTCAGCTACAATCGGGCGGAAGGCGGCGTACACCCTGGACAAGTCGCCACCTCATCGCAGGGCCAACACAGATCGACATTTTTTTCTTATATTAGAACCAGAAGCCGCTTTATTAGCAATGTTTAATGTCAGAATTGTTACTGACAGTTTGGTTATGTTTGGGTTTTCTTGTGTCTTTCTTTTATCCTGTCACCGCTCTTATTTTAGTTTCACTTCCTGTATGTCTCCCTTGAGCGCTCGTTTCCCTCACCTGTCCCTGATTGGCAGCCTGGCACACCTAGTTGCAGGTGCCAATCGGGCTGCTATTTATGCCTGCCTCACCCTCCAGTCAGGGCTCGATGATTGTCTCCTGTTATCCTCTTTCCTGGTTCCTGTGTTTCCTGCCAGTTGCACTATTTCCTTTTTGACATGAAGTAATGTTTTCCTGCGCTACGCCTGCCATTTTTGCATCTCGGGGTTCGAGACCAGCAGATCAACACAGACAATTTGACTTGGTTGACTGTGTTCTCTTTGTTCAATGCAATTTCACTATTTTCTGCTCTCTCTGAATGTTGCGAGTTACTTTGCCAAATAGGCAAAAAGTCTTTTGAACTAGAGATGAAAAAAATAACTTGGGGTGTTTTGTTGACATTCTCCACAATGAAGTCTCTGTAAAACTAACCACACTACGGAAAGTACTTTCTATACACATGAAGTGTACATACATGTAGGAATCATGTTAAACTAATAAACTAAAAAGTTGAGGCTAAATGCCGCTAGCTAAATGCTAACATAAGGTCATGATCTATTGCCAGATTGTGTTTTGTTTCGTTTTTGACTTCCTCAGTTCTGTTTTCAGCACCCTTGGGTTTGCGTGTTTCTGGTTACCATGGGTGATGATTAGTTTCACCTGCCTCTGATTAGTGTTCGGGATGCTCACCTGCCCCCGGGCACTAATCAGAGAGCTACTAATTCCTGTTTTTTGCCACAATCAGGATGGCTGTCTTGTGTGCGCGATGCAACAGTAACGTTGGATGATTCATTGCTTTTTTGCTCGTGATTCCTGTGCTAAGTTTTGCCTTAGCTCCCCGTGCGATCAACACTCTTCTTTTTTGTTTGTTTCCTGCCTGATTTGAGAGAATAAATCATTGTCCCATCTGCACCTTGCATGTACAATGGATTAATAGGCTCATAGAAAGGTTAACCAAAATTAACATGGATGGTTGTATGCTTTTTCTTTTGTTTTGTTTTTTAAAATTAAGCATACAGAAACATTGCTATGGTATTTGACATGTTTTTCAAACTAATTATGGACAATAGTTAGAGATGCGCGGTTTGCGGTCTCATCTGCAGAGTCCGCGGATAAACCGCGGGTCAGGCGGGTGACATGACGTAAAAATAGATTTTAGATTGATTCGGGCGGGTGGGGGTTGAACCATTCGGAAGTATTTAATATACATTTTTCAGGGATCGGCAACCTTCACCACTCAAAGAGCCGTTTTGACTCTTGTCTCGGAGTAAAAAAGACAATAGGAGCCGCAAACATACTCGGAAATATCTGCTGGCGGTCATCCAGACTACAAGGATGAGGGCGTGCTATGAAGCCTTTGACTTTAACGCCTTCTACAACATGTACAAACTGCTTGCAAGTCCAGTGAAATGTTGTATGTGGTTTCCGCAGACACACGCACACGACTGCAAGGCATACTGTGTGACACAGAGTACACTGATGGTTGTGATATAAACACATTTAACACTCTTACTAATATGCGCCACACTGTGAAGCCACACCAAACAAAAATGACACACATTTCTGGAGCACATCCTCACAGTAACACAACATAAACGCAACACAACAAATACCCAGAATCCTTTGTATCCATGACTCTTCCCCTCCACCGTGCGTCGGTAAGGGTGGGCGGGTTTGGAGACGCGGGGGTGTAAAATATAGTCAGGAAGAGTCATTGATGCAACAGATTCTGGGTGTGGTGCATATTAAAGTGTTAAAGTTGTTTATATCACAACCATCAGTGTACTCTGTGTCACCCAGTATGCCTTTCAGTCTTGTACGTGTATCCGCTCTAGTTGCATACAACATGTTGCCGGACTGGCAAGCAGTTTGTACATGTTGTAGAAGGTGTCAAAGACAATAACTTCACAGCATGCACTTATTTTCGTTATCTGGATGACTACCAGTACATATTAACAAGAATGGTTGTGGCTCCCATTATATTAATTACTCTGTGAAACGGTTCAAAAAAGCTCTTTGAGAGGGAAAGATTGCCGACCCCTGATATATAACAACGGGCGGGTGGCGGGCGGTTGCGGTTTTGATACAATGTTGGTTCGGGTGAATGGCGGGTGGATGACGACTTAAGTGATGCGGTTGCGGATGATATAATTGCCTATCCGCGCATCTCGAACAATAGTACATAACAATAGTAGACTATTTACAGTACTGTATTTTCCGGACTATAGGATGCACTAGGTTATAAGGCACACCGCCGATGAATGGTCTCTTTTTTTATCTTTTTTTTTAATCTATAAGGCGGTCTTATTTACGTGGTTCAACTTCGGCAGCGTTTTTTCTCCGTCATCTTTGTTGTAGCGGTGTAGCGTGCAAGGACGAGAGTGAAAGAAGTGTTGAAAGATGAAGCTAAATGTTTTAATGACATTCAGACTTTACTTAAATCAATAACAGAGCAGCATCTTCTCATCCGGAAACAACACCACCAGAAAGGTGTCCCGTGAAAAACCCTCCGACCGACACTCTAATTACTAAAGTTCCTTGGGTGAATAACTAAAACTCACTACGCCGTTATGTTTTAGCGCTTTCTTGGCGGGTTTACTGACAGATATAAGTAACAATTTTACACTACTTTATATTAGAAATGACAACAATGAAGGATGAATGTCCCTCAACAAGAAAATAGAGAAAAAGAAGAAGTTTATTGACTACGTTGTTTCAACGGACTACAAAGGCGGATGCGCGTAATTTTTCAGGATTTATGCAGATCCCAAGTACAGATCAGCAGGTACTAGAAGGTAAGAAATGTTGCGTTGGCATAATATTGCGGAACTAAATGCCAGATATGTCTTACCTTATACACACACACCATAATAATACTGTGTAGTCTACACTTATCTCTTATATTTGACTGCCATTAACTGGTCACACTTATCAGTACACCATGTACTTACAAGGTGGGTAAGCTCAACCAAATGTATTCCTTACATTAGGTGCACTGTCGAGTTTTGAGGGGTGAAAAATTATTTTAAGTGCACTTTATAGTTCGGAAAATACGGTATATCTATTCATATAATATTGTGGGGATGCGTGGCCTGCAGACCTGCAGCAAAGCGGGGTGTGCCAGGACCAGCTTTGATATCTGACAGGTGCGTAGATGACACAGCTGAGAGTGTTTGTCTGAGGACATGTCGCTCTCTTAAAGGCAGCAGTCAGGAAGGAGAGGGGGGTTGATGGCGGTTGATGAAGCAGGAGGAGAGCGAGAGCAAGACTGACGACTCCGAAGAGAAACCATTCATGTGCTCGATCGAGGCTAAAGACGATTGCTGAAAAGCACAAAAAGACTTTGCTCAATCTGCCACAAGTTTATTGTAAAAAAAAACATTGTTGTGACTCTGAAAAGGAGTGGTGATGTCGGTGACTGCGACCCCAAAAGGGACAAGCGGTAGAAAATGGATGGATGGATGTTACATAAATACGTTTTTATGTAAAACAAAACAAAACAATGTTTTCATGTGAAAAAAACTCATTTTGAAGGTATAGTGGCATTTATCTAGCAGTGGGGGAATGCTGCTATCGTTTACATGTAAGGGAAATCCTCCATGTATCATACTGTTTCATGTGTCGGGTAAACCCCAACGAATGGGGCAATTATACATACATGTTTACATTATGGCTAATTGAAAAGCAATAACTGAACGTGAAAGTGAGCTGACAAAAGTGATATGTGTGTGGAAGAGGCAAGGAGGAAGATGTTGACCAAGAGTCAGGAAGTGAGGACCCTCCAAAGTCCTAATGAGGACCAGAACCACTGAGGCTGACCATGATTGAGTCAATAACATAGCAGCTCTGCCCATGGTAATTCAAAGTGTTACTTAATATCTCCGTAATGACATTTAAAGAAGTTGAAATATCTATTTACGTTATGTATTGCAGTTTTAAGGAAAGGGCCTTGAAACTCCCCCACATTCTATTTGTGCTTGAGTGGATTCATTTCTCTCATGCTGCCCACAAACTGACCATTGAGCCGGGAAATTGCAGATTATCCGTTGTAGACATTTTTTTTTTAAATATGAATATTATTTACTCACTTTACCTTGAGGACGGACACACACACACACACACACACACACACACACACTGAATGAATGAATGAATGAATGAATGAATCAATCACACTGTGCCGTGCAGTGGAACCAGAAGTTATGTTGTTACTTTTACCCGTAAGCAGGACTTGATGAGTTGTTTAATTACCTCAAGCAGTTATTTACAGTATGAAAGGGATTTACCTGGCCCTATTTTGTCGCAATTTACCTGACACATGAAACGTTACAAACTTTGGCCGTGCACTATCCACTTTAGTCGCCGGATGACAATGGAGTCTTAACTATCTTAAAATGTGGTTTGTGGCAATTCCAACTTTGACCACAGCATCAGTTGCTGTCTAGTGGGGCGCTTTCCATCATTTTCAGCAGACCTATTAGGTAGGTAGGTAGGTCTAAATTGTCATTGCAACAAGTACAACAAAATGTTTGTTTACAGCACAAACCCGTTCAAGATTAGACGAACAAACAGTGTACAGGGTTACAGAACAGGAACGCTGAAGGGTCGCCACGAGGCGCCCCGTAAAAGATGGGAAAAGGTAAAACGCTGGGGAAGAAAATGAGTAAAAAAATACAATCTAGACTGGGCTCCGAAGGGGGGCCTAGTCTGGAGTGGGAAAAAAACCTCTGTGCAATGCACACATAAACACGTAACATTTCATCACGAGGGGTGGGGAGTTTGGGTCCTGGATGGCGACTGCTGCTTTGAAGCGCTGTCATACAACCATCACCCCGAGGGGAAAAAGTGGTGGTGAAGGCGTGGGGTGGGGGTGAGGGGTGTGTGCGTGTATGCCCAATTGTCTTGGGTGTGATGATGTAATGATTTTTTGACTGAGGCCGATCTGCAAAAGTTTGACTCCAGGTGTCGTTGAAGGGGGAGGGAGGTAAAAAGCGTCTATCCTTGAGGTGTCCTCGGGGGTGTTTTCAGAACAGCCTGGTTCTGTTTCCACAGCGTCGAGGCCGTTCGAGGTTGTCAAATCATAGATTAGGATGTTTGTTTTCCGCGAGCAGACAAAAACCATGACTTGTCTTTTCTATTCGTCCATGCTGGGTGCTCTCAAATTCAATTCAAATCTCCTTTTCAGCAAGCTTCTCCATGATGTGATCCATCTTGCGATTTATTAACTGGTCAACCCTCTTTTTTCCTCTCACGTCAGATCCACCCAGGAATGGGGACTTATGAATCCCTTCTCTACTGTATTACACACTGTATTATTATTAAATGCCAGTAATGTAATAAATGGAAGTTTGTGTTTTAAAAAAATAAAGTTCCCCATACAATCATTTTTCATGCCCTCGTGTCTTTTTCTCTTTTTTAGACCACCACTCTGATCGGCCTGCTGAAAACCGCTCGTCTATTACGACTGGTCCGCGTCGCGCGGAAATTGGACCGCTACTCGGAATACGGCGCGGCTGTGCTCTTCCTCCTCATGTGCACTTTTGCTCTCATCGCTCACTGGCTGGCCTGCATCTGGTACAACATCCACACGACACACTTCACAACACACTGAATGTGCAAATGTTACTAGACTTACTGATGCACCTGGGGACAGGGGTGTGTTCCAGAAAGAATATAAAATCAAAAGTCTGAGTATGTAAAGCCTGAGATGTTGGAAGTTCAGGGATTTCCATTCCAGAACTGGAGGTCAAACTCTTGAGACAGTTACCATGGTAACTTAGTGTACTATGAGAGCCGAATCTGCTTGCTGGTTAGTCAATTATATCAGGCTGGTAAGAAAAACAATATATTGTTCTGAAAGGAAGATGAAAAACAGTCCATTACGTTTTGAGTCATTTTGCTAACAGACAGACAAACTAACAGCAACGATTACATAACTGCACTTATTTTATTTAATATATTTTTATCTGACATTCACTGTAATTATTATTATTTTTTTACATTTAGTGAAACCATTGCAATAAATAAAAAAATAAGATGACATATAAAAAAATATATATTCAATACAGTGTAGAAAGTATAAAATATTGTGTACTTATTAGTAAGTGTTGGTTGATCTTAGAGATGTCCGATAATATCGGACTACTGATTTTATCGACCGATAAATGCTTTAAATTGTAAAATTTGATATTATCGGTATTGGTTTCAAAAAATTAAATTTATGTAGTACAGAGCGCCAATAAACCTTAAAGGCACTGCCTTTGCGTGCCGGCCCAGTCACATGATATCTCGGCTTTCACACACACAAGTGAATGCAAGGCATACTTAGTCAACAGCCATACAGGTCACACTGAGGGTGGCCGTATAAACAACTTTAACGCTGTTACAAATATGCGCCACACTGTGAACCCAAGAATGACAAACACATTTCGGGAGAACATCCGCACCGTAACACAACATAAAAACAACAGAACAAATACCCAGACCCCCATGCAGCACTAACTCTTCGGGACGTTACAATATACACCCCCCGCTACAGCTACCCTCCTGCTCCCCCAACCTTGCCCACCTCAACCTCCTCATGCCCTATCGGGGGGAGCATGTCCCAAATTCCAAGCTGCTGTTTTGAGGCATGTTAAAAAAATAATGCACTTTATGACTTCAATAAGAAATATGGCATTTTTCTAACATTTTTGTATGCTTTTCCCCCTCACTTATGATTTCAAAAGCAAGTCCATTAATTTGTATTGAAAAAAATGGAAATCCATAGGGAATTGTGTAATAGCATAATGAGGCGATTACATATTATATATTATAATTCTTAAATATTCACTGTAACATGAACATGCGGCCCTCTAAGAGCAGCCAAAACTGCAATGTGGCCCTCAATGAATACCAAATTGACACCCCTGATTTAATGCATATGTTCAAATAACTTCCTTGACCAATTATTATTTATTTATTTATTTTATTGTGATTACTTATGGAGTATATTGTGAATAAATTGAGGACAGGCAGTGAACAAAAGTCTTAGCAACTGTTATGTAAAAGAAAAGGGGGTAGGATTAAATAAGCTCTGCTTCTTCCTACTCCTTTTCGAACATGTTGAAAAGAAACACTGGAAATTGTGATGTATCGTGTTGTATTCGAAGTAAACTCAAACTCAAATAAGTGTACATGCACACGGATGGAGTATCCTTTCTCTCCATACCAATTTACACCCATGTGCTCAAAATAGACACTAAACAGCAGTATCAAAACAGTTTCAGGCTTAATAAATCACTTGGCAAGCTCCAATAATCAACTTATACATGAAAAGAAACACACTTAATGGATTGCATGAACTACTTTGCTTTTTTAAGAGACACAATCCTCAACACACACGTTTAGTAGATCAACTTTGCAATGCTTTCAAGTTATGTCTTGATTAGGGTTGGGTATCTTTTGAATTTGAACGATTCCGATTCTTTGTTTCGATTCCGATTCTTCTTGTACCATGGGATCAGTGTGTTTGCCAGGTAGTCCCTGGAAGGTGGTATGTATTTTGGGTTGAGAGTTTTCACCATATCCCTGCAAACATAAACAAACATGTAATGTTGCTGTTACTGTTTAGCCCAGTATCAATTAGCTTAGCTCTAACGTTATTGCTTAACTAATCTAAATGTTGGAGATTCTACCTCTGAAAAGGGATGCAGTCTTTTGACTATGTGTGCAGTGACCTTTCTGTGGCACTCTTCCGTCTGTGGCACCGACATCTTCCCCATTGCCGCTACGGTGAACGGAGTACGCTTAGCACATGGCGGAGCCTGGCTAGCAGGTTGTCAATTGTCTATGAAAAAATACACAGGCTAATTTATTAGCTGCCTCAAGTTGGCGCAAAGCACATTATTTATTGCATATATATTGTTTTACTTACCGGATTTGGACTGCAGTGCAGTTACCGAGGTGCCAGGCTGGGCGTCGGAGCCGGAGCCAGAGGAAGAGGCAGAGGAGGACGGTCGGCGCAGCGCGTCGAAGACGGGACACGCATTTATTGGTACTCCATGAACTCGGAGTTGCTTTATCATGTTCGACGTGCACCCTCCTAAGCACGAAACAGTCCTGTCGCACGTGTTACATCTTGCCGATATTTCATCTTTTTTAGTGAAATAAAGCCACACTTTCGACCGCCGACGCTCGCTATCCATGCTTGACTGACTCGCTCGGCTACATAGGCTCGGCTATGCTAACACTTCCGGCGGTGGCTGGTTCTTCGTTGGTGTTCAGCGGCTTCTCCTTCCGGTCGGCGGACTTATTCTTTTTTTCCGGTCGGCAAACTGGTTATCGAAACTAGGAATCGAAATTTAAACTTTTGAACGATTACGGGAGAATCGGAAAGTTAGTCCCGGTTCCAATCAATACCTGATACTCGATACCCAACCCTAGTCTTGATACATGCAAACATTTAATAGGTCAGACTAAGGGTGAGGGAAAAAATCGATTTGAATTTGAATCGCGATTCTCACGTTGTGCGATTTAGAATCGATTCTCCGTCCATCCATCCATCCATTTTTTTACCGCTTATTCCCTTTGGGGTTGCGGGGGGCGCTGGTGCCTATCTCAGCTACAATCGTCCGGAAGGCGGCATACACCCTGGAAAAGTCGCCATCTCATCACAGAGCCAACACAGATAGACAGACAACTTCTCATTTTTAAAAAATCGATTATTTTGTTTATCAATCCAACAAAACAATTCACAGCAATTCCATCACAATGCAATCCAATTCCAAAACCAAACCTGATTGAGCAACACTCAGAACTGCAATAAACAGGGTAATTGAGAGGAGACACAAACACGACACAGAACAAACCAAAAGTAGTGAAACAAACATGAATATTATCAACAACAGTATCGAAATTAGTTATAATTTTAGCATAGCAGTGATTAAAAATCCTAAATTGACATTATCATTAGACATTTATAAAAATAACACTTGCATCGGATCTCATTAGCTTGACAACACACTGTCCAATATTTTCACAAAGATAAAATAAGTCATATTTTTGGTTCGTTTAATAGTTCAAAGAGATTTACATTATTGCAATAAGTTAAGACATTGTCCTTTACAATTCTAAAAGCTTTTTACAAAAATCTACTACTCTGCTTGCATTTCAGCAGACTGGGGTAGATCTTGCTGAAATCCTTTGTATTGAATGAATAGAGAATCCTTTTAAATCGGGAAAAAAAATCGTTTTTGAATTGAGAATCGTGTTGAATTGAAAAAAAAAATCGATTTTGAATCGAATCGTGACCCCAAGAATCGATATTGAATCGAATCGTGGGACACCCAAAGATTCGCAGCCCTAGGTCAGACCAATACTGTATGGACTTTAGGAGCCATCATCTCATAAAGTGGCCCATAACACTCCAGTCTTGCTATTTTAGGTTTTATAAAGCTAGTTTTATGCCTGAAAATGCTAAATTTAGGCCAAAAAATGCAAACAATTCTTTTTTATACTTTATCATTTCCAGGTATGCTATAGGTAATGTCGAGAGGAATGGCTCCATTGGGTGGCTTCACACGCTGGGGGACCAACTTGGAAAAACCTTCAATGATTCCATCCCAGGTATTGTAAATAGTTTAGTAATTAGTGTTATCAGAAAGGAAGGACACAATATGGACAAATGATGTTTGTGTTATGAACAAAACTTCTCTGGTGCTTCAGGTTCAGGGCCTTCCATCAAAGACAAGTACGTGACGGCTCTGTACTTCACCTTCAGCAGTCTGACCAGCGTCGGTTTTGGAAACGTCTCCCCGAACACGAACTCAGAGAAGATCTTCTCCATCTGCGTCATGCTCATAGGATGTAAGTAGCTTTCAACGCGCAAACAAACACAAAACAACTTTAGGCCCACTTTGTGTTGAAATGTACCATATTTTACGGACCATAGGGCGCACCGGATCAAAAAGCGCACAGCCGATGAGTGGATCTTTTCAGGTCTTTTTTCATTCATAAGGCGCATTAAAGGGGTCATAATATGATTTTTTTATTTTTTATTTAAAGGCCTACTGAAACCCACTACTACTGACCACGCAGTCTGATAGTTTATATATCAATGATGAAATATTAACATTGCAACACATGCCAATACGGCCTTTTTAGTTTACTAAATTACAATTTTAAATTTCCCGCCAAGTTTCTTGTTGTAAACGTATGATGACGCGTGCGCGTGACGTCTCGAATTGGAGGGGACATATTAGCGCAGCACCACTAGCGGCTAAAAGTCGTCTCTTCTCATCGCGCAATTACACAGTATTTTGGACATCTGTGTTGCTGAATCTTTTGCAATTTGTTTAATTTATAATAGAGAACTCAAAGTAGAAAAATGGAGGTGGGAAGCTTTAGCCTTTAGCCACACAAATACACGGTGTTTCCTTGTTTAAAATTCCCGGAGGTGAAGCTTTACTATGGATCAGAGCGGTCAAGCGAACATGGATCCCGACCACTTGTCAACCGGCAGGTTCCGGTGACAAAATTGTGGTAAAAAGTCGCCTGTTGCCGGAGATCAGCGGAACTTCTGCCGTGCTGCTGCTGCTGGAACTAATTCCCTCAAAGACTTGTGTCACTACACCCGTGGACACACCCTTCCGACTATCAGGTACTATATAATCCCACTAAAACCCTCGCAACACAATAGAAAGATAAGAGATTTCCCAGAATTATATTAGTAAAGCTGTCTAAAAACATCTGAATCGCTCACAAGGCAGTCGCCTTTTTTTTTTTTTTTACTTTATTTATTTATTTATTTTTTCTAGTCTTTCGCTGTAATTATCCTCATCCTCGCTCAAATTAATGGGGAAATTGTCGTTTTCTCGGTCCGAATAGCTCTTTTTGTTGGAGGCTCCCATTATAAACATTGTGAAGATGTGAGGAGCCGTCACATGTGTGACGTCATCGTCTGCGACTTCCGGTAAAGGCAGGGCTTTTTTATCAGCACCAAAAGTTGCAAAGTTGGAATTCTTTCCCATTCTTGTTTTATGTAGAGCTTCAGTCGTTCAACAGTCCGGGGTCTCCGCTGTCGTATTTTACACTTCATAATGCGGCACGCATTTTCGATGGGAGACAGGTCTGGACTGCAGGCGGGCCAGGAAAGTACCTGCACTCTTTTTTTACGAAGCCACGCTGTTGTAACACGTGCTGAATGTGGTTTGGCATTGTCTTGCTGAAATAAGCAGGGGTGTCCATGAAAAAGACGGCGCTTAGATAACAGTCTGGATGGTTCGCTTCTCATTTGGTCCGGATGACACGATGTTGAATATTTCCAAAACCAATTTGAAATGTGGACTCGTCAGACCACAAAACACTTTTCCACTTTGCATCAGTCCATCTTAGATGATCTCGGGCCCAGAGATCGTTTCTGGATGTTGTTGAAGAATGGCTTTCGCTTTGCACAGTTGAGCTTTAACTTGCACTTACAGATGTAGCGACAAACTGTATTTAGTGACAGTGGTTTTCTGAAGTGTTCCTGAGCCCATGTGGTGATATCCTTTACAGATCTTTTTTTTTTTTTTTTTTTTTTTGTGATACTGTGCCGTCTGAGGGATCGAAGGTCACGGTCATTCAATGTGGGTTTTCAGCCATGCCGCTTACGTGGAGTGATTTCTCCAGATTCTCTGAACCTTTTGATGATATTATGGACCGTAGATGTTGAA
Source organism: Nerophis ophidion (assembly GCF_033978795.1). Classification (NCBI taxonomy): domain Eukaryota; kingdom Metazoa; phylum Chordata; class Actinopteri; order Syngnathiformes; family Syngnathidae; genus Nerophis; species Nerophis ophidion. The sequence goes on from NC_084625.1 coordinate 39,720,757, forward strand.
ATCTCTAAATTTCTTGCTATTGCACTTTGAGAAATGTTGTTCTTAAACTGTTTGACTATTTGCTCACGCAGTTGTGGACAAAGGGGTGTACCTCGCCCCATCCTTTCTTGTGAAAGACTGAGCATTTTTTGGGAAGCTGTTTTTATACCCAATCATGGCACCCACCTGTTCCCAATAAGCCTGCACAAATGTGGGATGTTCCAAATAAGTGTTTGATGAGCATTCCTCAACTTTATCAGTATTTATTGCCACCTTACCCAACTTCTTTGTCAAGTGTTGCTGGCATCAAATTCTAAAGTTAATGATTATTCGCAAAAAAAAAAAAGTTTTTCAGTTTGAACATCAAATATGTTGTCTTTGTAGCATATTCAACTGAATATGGGTTGAAAATGATTTGTATTCCGTTTATATTTACATCTAACACAATTTCCCAGCTCATATGGAAACGGGGTTTGTATTAGAATTGGTCAAATTTAAAATAATCTTAAATAGTTAAAAATAAGCTTTTAGAAATGTGTTAGCTTGCCAACCAGCTGTTTTGGGACCCTCATATCCTGGTGCAGTCACATGACTGTCACAGGGTTGTTTAGAATAAACTATTTAAACCCAATTGTAATATTTGTCCTCTGGTGGAAGTATTACTGTCGTGGTCAAAAGTTTACATACGCTTGTAAAGAACTAAATGTCATGGCTGTGTTGGGTTTCCAATAACTTCTAGCGTACCCAGATGTAAATCATCTTTCGCACAATCAGCCTTTTCATACAAAGCCATAAAGCAGTGGTTCTTAACCTGGGTTCGATCGAACCCTAGGGGTTCGGTGAGTCGGCCTCAGGGGTTCGGCGGAGGTGAAAACACACCCGACTCATCTTGTAAATACAAACCTCTCCCTATCAGCTGACAGATGTGCAGGTGTGTAATTTGTTGTGAGTTTATGCACTGTTTTGGTTTTGTTTTTTTGAACAAGGTGATGTTCATGCACGGTTCATTCTGTGCACCAGTAGAAAAAAAAACATGGTAACACTTTAGTATGGGGAACATATTCACCATTAATTAGTTGCTTATTAACATGCAAATGTATTAGTAACATACTGGCTTTTAACTAGTCATTATTAAGTACTTGTTAATGCCTTATTCGGCATGGCTTTATAATAACCCTAACCCTCTAACCCTGACCCTAATCAAATAACTCTAAATTAAGTCTTTATTACTTAGAATATGTTCCCCTTGTGTCCAAATAACTCTAAATGAAGTCTTTGTTACTTAGAATATGTTCCCCATACTAAAGTGGTACCAAAAACATACTACTTTGTCTTGAATTTGAAAAAATATATATTTTATTTGTCACTAGAGAAGGGTTCGGTGAATGCGTATATGAAACTGGTGGGGTTCGGTACCGCCAACAAGGTTAAGAACCACTGACATAAAGGAATGGAACGACCTCATAACAAACTTGAAAAGTTTAACAAATTAGTCTTCATTTACAATTGATGTTGAAAAGTGGTTTTGGAGCAATCAAAACTGCTCACACGGTCACTAAGGTGGCCACTGTGTTTGACAGATCAACGTAATGAGTATTATATTTATCCATGACAGCATTTTTGTTGTAAATTTTGAGGTGTGTCTGTTAAAATCATGGTTGTTTTTTTACAAATGATGACAGATGTGAACAAGAGCATGTATTGTCTTTGTGTGATGATGTAAATGAGATGTGGTTGTATTGTATAATAAGTATGTGTCCATAAAGGGGCATTTTATGACTTTTCTTAATTTGATTACGTGATATGGTATGATGTTATTGTCATAATTTTATTGCATGATTTTTGTATCCCTTTAATTTAGGTAGCAAGGGACCGCATATGGAAATTAGCTATTTAGCTTTTATATTTCGGTACAGAACATATCTGTCTTTGAGCTTAAAGGCCTACTGAAATGAGATTTTCTTATTTAAACGGGGATAGCAGGTCCATTCTATGTGTCATACTTGATCATTTCGCGATATTGCCATATTTTTGCTGAAAGGATTTAGTAGAGAACATCCACGATAAAGTTCACAACTTTTGGTCGCTAATAAAACAGCCTTGCCTTTACCGGAAATCGCAGTTGATGACGTCACCCGTGTGAGGGCTCCTCACATCTTCACAATGTTTATAATGGGAGCCTCCAACAAAAAGAGCTATTCGGACCGAGAAAACGACAATTTCCCCATTAATTTACACGAGGATGAAAGATTCGTGTTTGAGGATATTGATAGCGAAGGGCTAGAAAAAAAAAAAATCAAGTTAAAAAAAAAAAGGCAATTGCATTGGGACGGATTCAGAAGTTTTTAGACACATTTACTAGGATAATTCTGGGAAATCCCTTATCTTTCTATTGTGTTGCTAGTGTTTTAGTGAGTTTAGTAGTACCTGATAGTCAGAGGGGTTTGTCCACGGGTGTCCTGACGCCAGTCTCTGTGGGAAGTCGACGGCAGTTGTATAGACGGCGCAAGCTCAGCTGATGTCCGGTAAGAAGCGACTTTTTACCACAATTTTCTCACCGAAACCGGCCGGTTACCAAGTGGTTGGGAACCATGTTCGCTTAACCGCTCTGATCCATAGTAAAGCTTCACCTCCGGGAATTTTAAACAAGGAATCACCGTGTGTTTGTGTGGCTAAAGGCTAAAGCTTTCCACTTCCATCTTTCTACTTTGACTTCTCCATTATTAATTTTAACAAATTGCGAAAGATTCAGCAACACAGATGTCCAAAATACTGTGTAATTAAGCGGTTAAAGCAGACGACTTTTAGCTGTGTGTGTGCGCAGCGCTCATACTTCCTAAAAACCCGTGACGTCTTGCGTACACGTCATCATTACACGACGTTTTCAAGACAAAACTCCCGGGAAATTTACAATTGCAATTTAGTAAACTAAAAAGGCCGTATTGGCATGTGTTGCAATGTTAATATTTCATCATTGATATATAAACTATCAGACTGCGTGGTGGGTAGTAGTGGGTTTCAGTAGGCCTTTAATGTTTCCCTTCAAATAAAGACTAAACTAAACTAAGCTAGCTTTCCTCACACGGCCATGTTGAGGGTGTCAAGCACAAAGCTTTGAATGTGTAGGACTCATTAGGACATGAAGTGGAATCTTACATATGAAACATGGCAAACATCCTGCTAATGTTCTTTATTTATCATTTTTGCCTCTCCCACAAAGCTCTGATGTACGCCAGCATCTTCGGGAACGTCTCAGCCATCATCCAGCGGTTGTACTCTGGGACGGCGCGCTACCATACTCAGATGCTTCGAGTGAGGGAGTTCATCCGCTTCCACCAGATTCCCAACCCGCTCCGTCAGCGTCTGGAGGAGTACTTCCAACACGCCTGGTCCTACACTAACGGCATCGACATGAACGCTGTGAGTACTCCTGAGCCGCATGCGCCAAGCGCGTGTTACGCCAAGTCTGCGCATCAAATTGAGTGACGTTCCGCATGAATACGCACAGAAAGGCCAGAGGAGTATTTTTGAGCCTGCGTTGTACATTAATAGGATGATTGGAAGACTTTGTCTCAGCATGCATGGTCCGACAACATCAGGGAAAATAGGAATGATGTAAGTATCATAAATAGCACACACACACTCCATCTCATGCAAACGAGTGTTGGCGATACTGCAATTTGCGGTATCAATCCCATACCAAAAGTATTGAAATTGTATTGAAAAATTCACTGTGCAAACCAGGGCTGCACATTTGTTATGGAATAAGGTAGGCCAATGCAATTATTTTGACTCAGGGACAAATTTAGAGGAAAAAAAAGTGTCTGGTGGCCAGTATGTTTATTTTTAGGAACACTGATACAAAACCTCACAATAATACAGTGGGGCAAAAAAGTATTTAGTCAGCCACCGATTGTGCAAGTTCTCCCACTTTAAATGATGACAAAAGTCTGTAATTTTCATCATAGGTACACTTCAACTGTGAGAGACAGAATGTGAAAGAAAAATCCAGGAATTCACATTGTAGGAATTTTAAAGAATTTATTTGTAAATTATGGTGAAAAATAAGTATTTGGTCAACCAGTCAAAGCTCTCACTGATGGAAGGAGGTTTTGGCTCAAAATCTCACGATACATGGCCCCATTCATTCTTTCCTTAACACGGATCAGTCGTCCTGTCCCCTTAGCAGAAAAACAGCCCCAAAGCATGATGTTTCCACCCCCATGCTTCACAGTAGGTATGGTGTTCTTGGGATGCAACTCAGTATTATTCTTCCTCCAAACACGACGAGTTGAGTTTGTACCAAAATGGATACATGGATGCTACAGCAGAGGATTGGGAGACTGTCATGTGGTCAGATGAAACCAAAATAGAACTTTTTGGTATAAACTCAACTCGTCGTGTTTGGAGGAAGAAGAATACTGAGTTGCATCTCAAGAACACCATACCTACTGTAGAAGCATGGGGGTGGAAACATTATGCTTTGGGGCTGTTTTTCTGCTAAGGGGACAGGACGATTGATCCGTGTTAAGGAAGAATGAATGGGGCCATGTATCGTGAGATTTTGAGCCAAAACCTCCTTCAATCAGTGAGAGCTTTGAATGGTTGACCAAATGCTTATTATCCACCATAATTTACAAATAAATTCTTTAAAATTCCTGTAATGTGAATTCCTGGATTTTTTTTCACATTCTGTCTCTCACAGTTGAAGTGTACCTATGATGAAAACTACAGACCTCTGTCATCATTTTAAGTGGGAGAACTTGCACAATCGGTGGCTGACTAAATACTTTTCTGCCGAACTGTATCCGATTGAATGCAAAAAACGTTATGACAGACTGCCTCAAAAAAACAGAATGGAATTTATTTATTTTTTACTGAATGAGACACCCAGAATGTACATAGAAATAAACAATGCAGGATTTACAAGATTAACTATGAAGGATAAAACACTGAATATTGACAAAATATGAATGTCACACCCCCCTCTCGATCGACATATTTTACAATCAAGCGAAACGCAACAAAAATGCAAAAAACAGTGAAATATGAACGTGACTGGTAAAAAAACAAAAACACCTACAATCTGATATATCTGATACATCACTAAGCTTTCGAACTTTGTTGGTAAAATCTCCTCCGCGTCTGTCCCTGACACCCGCATTTCAGGCTGGCCACTCTGGAAAGACTGTAGAAACGCTCCCCACCCACACTGCTTGATGCCTCGTCTGAGCTGCTGTGGTTTAGATAACCATAGTAACTAATTAGTGTCATTATGGGGGGGGGTAGCAGCTTGCTGCGGGGTCGTTCTCCCAGGAAAGCAGACGGACTATTTGGGGCATGGCGTGGGGGTATAAACATGATTTAATTAATTTAGAAAAGGTGAAAACAAAAAGGCGAAAGCACAACTTGAGAAAGGAAACAAAACTAACACTAAGACTAAACTTTGGACATGAAAAAAAATACACTTACTGTTGCTTGACAAGAGCAGCATGGACTTTGGCATGAAAAACTAGCATAGACAGAGCATAAAAAGAACACAATGACGCCAGGCCGACTGACTGGCAATGGCAGGCTTAAATAATGACTCTGATTAGTGAGCGGCCGGACACTAATCAGAGACAGGTGAATGTAATTTGCAACCATGGCAACAAAACAAGGGAGTGAAAAAAAACAGGAACTTAAAGAGTCCAAAGGTCAACAGAACATAGCCAAACAAGACATGATCAAAAGACATGACAATTAGATGACCATGGTAACTAATTAGATGACCATAGTAACTACTACATAATGCAAAAGCGCTGATTCCAACCATTGAAATACTTTGTATAGTTCAAGACTCACGGTCATTTGAAAACATCACTGCACATAATAATGGCAACTACAGTTTACATCTTAAAGATCGAAAAAAATTATTTGGGAATGTTCGTCGGGCCAAATTGAAAAGCTTAACGGGCCTTAATTTGCCCAGGTCTGATATAAGGCCTTTATTGCTGATACCAATACTGTTACTCACACTTTTTACTTGGAATTCTTTAAGATCATTAAATCAATTTGCCTTTCATTTGTTGATCGTGATTATAATCAGACTACAAGGAATTATAATCAAACTGATTATGATTAGGCATTTTTTTTTTTATCATCAACAAATTTGCGAATATTGTACATAGTATTCTTCCCTCTGGCAGTAAGACTCTTGAACGCATCATACTTATCCCCTTAATTCCCCCCAAAATGGATTAACTCGCTGGAATAAAAAGACAATATAACATACAGCCATAGACGTGGATGCATATGAATAAGAGCAACATATTTATCTGTACAGTAATTTATTTATTTATATCTGCACCTTATTGATTTTTTACTCTGCACTACCATGAGCTAATGCAACAAAATGTTGTTCTTTTCTGTACTGTATTGTTCCAATTTGAATGACAATAAAAAGGAAGTCTAAGTCTAAAATAAATAAAACAATATACGGTGTGATAATGTAAAAAATATCAACAAAAATTACAATTATTCTTTTTTTTTTTACATAAGCCAATCCACTAAATGAGTGCCATTTTCTTTCAAAAATACATAAATAATGTTCATATTTTTTTCAACGCTTAATTTTAAAAATGCAATTAAAAAAATGAATAACGGCCCATCTCAAGCTAAAGATTTAAATAACAGGACTGAAAGTAACAGGAGTGAGCTTTTAGCGTAGGATTAGCAAAAATATAACACATGACATTTATGCTAATAGCATGTTGATACGAAGCACATCACAGTGACTCAACAAAAAATGTATTGAAATAAATAAACAATTTATATAACAGGACTGTGCAAAGATCTACAAACCCCGTTTCCATTTGAGTTGGGAAATTGTGTTGGATGTAAATATAAACGGAATACAATGATTTGCAAATCCTTTTCAACCCATATTCAGTTGAATATGCTACGAAGACAACATATTTGATGTTCAAACTGACAAACATGTTTTTTTTGTGCAAATAATCATTAACTTTAGAATTTGATGCCAGCAACACATGACAAAGAAGTTGGGAAAGGTGGCAATAAATACTAATAAAGTTGAGAAATTCTCATCAAACACTTATTTGGAACATCCCACAAGTGTGCAGGCTAATTGGGAACAGGTGGGTGCCATGATTGGGTATAAAAGCAGCTTCCATGAAATGCTAAGTAATTCACAAACAAGGATGGGGTGAGGATCACCAATTTGTAAGCAAATTGTCGAACAGTTTTAGAACAACATTTCTCAACGAGCTATTGCAAGGAATTTAGGGATTTTACCATCTACGGTCTGTAAAATCATCAAAAGGTTCACAGAATCTGGAGAAATCGATGCACGTAAGCGATGATATTACGGACCTTTGATCCCTCAGGCGGTACTGCATCAAATACGACATCAGTGTGTAAAGGATATCACCACATGGGCTCAGGAACACTTCATAAAACCACTGTCAGTAACTACAGTTGGTCGCTACATCTGTAAGTGCAAGTTAAAACTCTGCTACGCAAGGCAAAACCCATTTATCAACAACACCCAGGAACGCCGCTGGTCCCGAGCTCATCTAAGATGGAGTGATGCAAAGTTGAAATGTGTCCTGTGGTCTGACGAACCACATTCCAAATTATATTTGGAAACTGTGGACCTGGTGTCCTCCGGAACAAAGAGGAAAATAACCATCCGGATTTTTATAGGCGCAAAGTTCAAAAGCCAGCATCTGTGATGGTATGGGGGTGTATTAGTGCCCAAAGCATGGGTAACTTACACATCAGTGAAGGCACCATTAATGCTGAATGGTCCATACAGGTTTTGGAACAACATATGTTGTCATCCAAGCACCGTTATCATGGACGCCCCTGCTTATTTCAGCAAAACAATGCCAAGCCACGTGTTACAACAGCGTGGCTTCGTAGTAAAAGAGTGCGGGTACTTTCCTGGCCCGCCTGCAGTCCAGACATGTCTCCCTTCGAAAATGTGTGGTGTATTATGAAGCGTAAAATACGACAACAAGACCCCGGACTGTTGAACAATTTAAGCTGTACAACAAGCAAGAATGGTAAAGAATTCCACTCTCAAAGCTTCAACAATTAGTTTCCTCAATTCCCAAACGTTTATTGAGTGTTGTTAATAGAAAAAGTGATGTACCATGCCCTTTCCCAACTACTTTGGCATGTGTTGCAGCCATGAAATTCTATGATAATTATTATTTGCAAAATATTTGCAAAAAAAAAAAAAAAAGTTTATGAGTTTGAACATCAAATATCTTGTCTTTGTAGTGCATTCAACTGAATATAAATAAATGATAAATGGGTTGTACTTGTATAGCGCTTTTCTACCTTCAAGGTACTCAAAGCGCTTTGACATTACTTCCACATTTACCCATTCACACACACATTCACACACTGATGGAGGGAGCTGCCATGCAAGGCGCCAACCAGCACCCATCAGGAGCAAGGGTGAAGTGTCTTGCTCAGGACACAACGGACGTGACGGGGTTGGTACTAGGTGGGAATTGAACCCGGGACCCTCGGGTTGCGCACGGCCACTCTTCCACTGCGCCACGCCGTCCCTAAAAAGGATTTGCAAATCATTTTATTCCGTTTATATTTATATCTAACACAATTTCCCAACTCATATGGAAATGGTGTTTGTATATATATATATATATATATATATATATATATATATATATATATATATATATATATATATATATATATGTATATGTATATATATATATAATTTTTATTTCATTTTTATTTATTTTGTATTGTAAATTTTATTATTAAACAGCATAAAAAAATTACAAATGACTGGCATGCAAATCCTTGGGTTTTCTTCATGCCCTCTAAGCACAATTTATTCCCAACATATGAATATAATATCAACAATACAACAAATATGGAGGGTCAAATGGGACAAAATTAACTAAATAAACCACAAAATAATAACTTAAATATGTTATTAAATAATTATGATTAAAATAGATACATGAATGTGCTATTAAAGTTTTCATTACTTTTTATATGCAAATGTATAATACATTGTTTAATTGTTTGGCAGTTTAATTAAATTAATGGAGTGCTGATACAAATATTCGTGAAATAATTAAATAAATGGAAAAATGAGGAAATCAGTAATTAATTTAATGATTAAATAGTTTATTAAATATTGAAATCAGTAATTAAATTATAAAATAATTTAAATAAATAATGATATATTTAAGTACCCCGCGACCCCGAAAAGGGAATAAGCGGTAGAAAATGGATGGATGGATATTTAAGTACTTATCTAATTATTTAAATTTTGTTCTATTCGACACTATAAACAACACAATCATGTAAGAAAATAAATTACTAAACATGAACAAAAGGATAATTGGAAATCCTCCATCTTAAAATGCTTATAGTGATGTAAATTTGATACTAGCGTTGGTATCGCGACTATAGATATCAGGATGGATCAGCCCACCCGGAGTTGGCAATGCTCGACACAAACCAAGAAGACGAGTCTTCAACACATTAAATGAAACCCTTCAAGAATGCAACATGCATGACTACTGATCAAGTAATTCCTATTTCTGAGCGCACAGGCAGCATGTTGCGGGTGTAAGGATGTAAGAATGACAGCTGTCAATCATGTTGATACATCACAACATCGGCCGATCAACTCCCTGTACACGGTGAACTCTGTGTGAACTTTGTTAGTCACAGAAAAACGTGGGCTTGCATCCTCCACTCGTTACCACTGGCAAGATTGCATTGACGCAGCTGTGACACTCCACACACACACACACACACACACACACACACACACACACACACACACACACACGCGAGTGCGACACATATACCAGTGCAATCATAGACATGTCACATAGCTCAGTTCTGCTGACACGAGCAGATTACACTTGATTTAAGGTCATCTTCATACGTCCTTGTGTCGTGTCGCACGCAGTAAAGTACACAAGTGGATTGTCCACACGCTAAACCAGGGGTCACCAACGCGGTGCCCGTGGGCACCAGGTAGCCCGTAAGGACCAGATGAGTCGCCCGCTGGCCTGTTCTAAAAATAGCAGCACTTACTAGTGAGCTGCCTCTATTTTTTAAATTGTATTTATTTACTAGCAAGCTGGTCTCGCTTTGCTCGACATTTTTAATTCTAAGAGAGACAAAACTCAAATAGAATTTGAAAATCGAAGAAAATATTTTAAAGACTTGGTCTTCACTTGTTTAAATAAATTCATTTATTTTTTTACTTTGCTTCTTATAACTTTTAGAAAGACAATTTTAGAGAAAAATACAACCTTAAAATTTATTTTAGGATTTTTAAACACATATACCTTTTTACCTTTTAAAATCCTTCCTCTTCTTTCCTGACAATTTAAATCAATGTTCAAGTATTTTTTTTGTATTATTGTAAAGAATAATAAATACATTTTAATTTAATTATTCATTTTAGCTTCTGTTTTTTACATGAAGAATATTTGTGAAATATTTGTTCTGGAAAATCTAGAAGAAATAATGATTTGTCTTTGTTAGAAATATAGATTGGTCCAATTTGTTATATATTCTAACAAAATGCAGATTGGATTTTAACCTATTTAAAATATGTCATAAAATATTTAAAATTAATCTTAATCAGGAAAAATTACTAATGATGTTCCACAATTTTTTTTTTTCCAAAAAGATTCGAATTAGCTAGTTTTTCTCTTCTTTTTTTCTGTTGAATTTTGAATTTCAAATATTCAAAATTGAAGATAAACTATTCTTCAAAATTTAATTGAAATTTTTGTTCCTGTTTTCTCCTCTTTTAAACCGTTCAATTAAGTGTTTTTTTCATCATTTCTTCTCTACAAAAAACCTTCCGTAAAAGTAAAAAAAATGTACGACGAAATGACGGACTGAAATACCCATTTTTTTATATATATATATAGATTTTTTTATTAAAGGTAAATTGAGCAAATTGGCTGTTTCTGGCCATTTATTTAAGTGTGTATCAAACTGGTAGCCCTTCACATTAATCAGTACCCAAGAAGTAGCTCTTGGTTTCAAAAAGGTTGGTGACCCCTGCGCTACACTATGACTTATTCTATGATTTGTTTTGTTATCTCACTTTGAATGTACGATATAGCTTTGTGTTTGATAAGGAAACATTGAGGAGTGCTAGTCATGTGGCAGTCATGTGACTGATACCAGAAATGGATCACCTGATATCAGTTTTTCAGGTAAACACATGTCAACTCACATACCAAACTTCCAACAAAGGATGTCCCGATACAACTTCTTCATTTACGCTATTATACCAATATTGGAACCTTGAGTCCGAAACCGATCTTAATATGATTTCAGCAGGAATCATACATATATTACCGTATTTCATACTAGCCAAGCCTCCTGAATTTTCCAAGAGACTCACGAAATTCAGTGCTTCTCTCGAAAATATCCCGGGACAACCATTTTCTCCCGAATTGAGGACCTGAGTGAGGACCGCCTGTCGTCACGTGCACTTTTTCTCCATATAAACAGGGTGCCGGCCCAGTCACGTTATAACATCTACGGCTTTTGGAGCTCAGTGCGCAACTACACACACAACAAGATGGAGACTATTATATACAGTGGGGCTAAAAAATATTTAGTCAGCCACCGATTGTGCAAGTTCTCCCACTTAAACTGATGACAGAGGTCTGTAATTTTCATCATAGGTACACTTTAACTGTGAGAGACAGAATGTGGAAAAAAAAATCCAGAAATTCACATTGTCGGAATTTTAAAGAATTTATTTGTAAATTATGGTGGAAAATAAGTATTTGGTCAACCATTCAAAGCTCTCACTGATGGTAGGAGGTTTTGGCTCAAAATCTCACGACACATGGCCCCATTCATTCTTTCCTTAACACGGATCAGTCGTCCTGTCCCCTTAGCAGAAAAACAGCCCCAAAGCATGATGTTTCCACCCCAATGCTTCACAGTAGGTGTGGTGTTCTTGGGATGCAACTCAGTATTCTTCTTCCTCCAAACACGACGAGTTGAGTTTATAGCAAAATGGATACATGGATGATACAGCAGAGGATTGGGAGAATGTCATGTGGTCAGATGAAACCAAAATAGAACTTTTTGGTATAAAATCAACTTGTCGTATTTGGAGGAAGAAGAATACTGTGTTGCATCCCAAGAACACCATATCTACTGTGAAGCATGGGTGTGGAAACATCATGCTTTGGGGCTGTTTTTCTGCTAAGGAGACAGGACAATTGATCCGTGTTAAGGAAAGAATGAATGGGGCCATGTATCGTGAGATTTTGAGACAAAACCTCCTTCCATCAGGGAGGAATGGTTGACCAAATACTTATGTTCCACCAAAATTTACAAATAAATTCTTTAAAATTCCTACTATGTAAATTCCTGGATTTTTTTTCACATTCTGTCTCTCACAGTTGAAGTGTACTTATGATAAAAAATTACAGACCTCTGTCACCATTTTAAGTGGGAGAACTTGCACAATCGGTGGCTGACTAAATACTTTTTGCCCCACTGTATGTCTCCGTTATCCATAGGTTTATCTATGACCCATAAAGTAGGCAGGCACAGAGCTATTTCTCAACGTGTGTTTATTCCAGCCGGCACGTTAATACACTGACATACTACATCCGGAGTCCCATCATGCATTGCTTCAAAACTACGGCAAGTAGTAATGTCCAAAAAAAGATAGTGACAGAGAATAAAACGAGGATGGACAATTCAACCCTAAACTCACTTCTTTCCTGCAAATTAAATGGCACAGAGGCTGCCAATAACCTATGCTCC